>NC_060174.1:47034230-47314230 GCF_021184085.1 Oncorhynchus gorbuscha | reverse complement strand
GGAAGCAAGTCCCCACAGTAATGTTCCAACATCTAATGGAAAGCCTTCTCAGAAAAGTAGAGGCTATTATAGCAGCAAAGGAGGGACCAACCCCATAGTAATACCCATGATTTTGAAATGTTCAACAAGCAGGTGTCCACATACGTTTGGTCATATAGTGTACCTCTTAACATCCTTCATACTGGACACAGAGACGTAAATATGGTATCCACGAGTTACAACTGACTATGGGGAAGTAGACAAAGGGCATCATCGTCAAAATCCCAAAGTATCCCTGTATTTTAGTGCAATAATCAAGGTCTTTGTTTTAGAAAGATGGTGTTCTGACCTGAATGCCTATTCTTCTTCCTAATAAAATAAATAGGGGATGGATATAGAATCTGTGAGAGAATGCATTTCCCATTCCAGTCATGAAGATTAATGACGCAGCAGCGTAATCCTTCACTTCGTCAATACCAACCTGTCTCTGGGTACATTAGGTGAAAAACAATGACATTATCAAGCGTGAATGAGATCTTATTATAAAGCCAGTGAGTGTCTTACCAGGATGGCTCTAAAAACCGTTGAGCTGATTCCATCTGCCACCTCAAACTCTCCTTTGTCATTGGGCCTAGTGAAATTGTATTCTCTCCCGGATCCAAACATTCTATGAGAGAAGAAAACATTCGGATTGAAATGAATTTGTTTTAATATCCCTTTTAGATGTCACTTTAATTTGTGGTGATACAATAGTATGCTTTATACCTTCCCAGCATGGTGTTAGGCTGGGCGGTGAAGATGGCTGGGTCCACCAGGAAGCGGGTGTTGTCCACTATCAGAGTGACCCTCTCGGCGGTCCGTAATGTGCGCGTCCCCTCCTTTGCGTTCTCATAGACGTAGAGGTGGTCACAGGGACCGTGCACGTGTCCATGGCCCAGACTCTTACAGTGGGTCTCAGTACTGAAAAGGCTGCTCCTGCTCGCTGCGATGCAGCTGGGCCCCACGGAGATTAAGGCCCTGGGGGGCCGAGGACTCGACGACCTGGAGGAGGAACCACCCACACCGCTCACGATCTGGGAGACACAGACAGGCAGAGTACCGTAATTAAAAGGTGCCAACACTGCTGTGTCATCACACTCGATGAAAAGGGACATTGTTAACTCTGGTCAAGTAATTGAAAGCTTTCGCAAGAGTCAAAATGCTTTCCTTTCAAGACTACTATTCAACTCTTACTGTAGCAATTTAAACATTCAGTTTAGTTATTGGCTTAATTCCCTGAGTGGGTACAGACAGTGGGAGTAGTATGACTACCTGGCTCCGCCTCCGGGTGAGGCTTTAAGGCGATTTCAACACGATGAAACCACATTTCTGAGAGCTCTGATTCAGTCACTGCTTTTATGCAGTTAGAAAGGGACTCAATCTCACAGCTGTACCGGAGGCATGAGAAAGCCTTGTTATGCCAGAGTTGCATCAAGCACCCTGTGTGGTCTCAAAGCAGTAATGAGTACTCACCGCTGTTGTGCTGTCGGGTGGGCGAGGTGACGTTCCTGATGCAAGGGGTCAGTTGACCCTCACCCCTCTCGTGGGAGGAGTCTCGGGAGCGGTCGCTAGACCTCCGGCGATCACTGTCCCTGCAGCGTTCGAGGCCTCCACTAGCGCCATGCAGGTTCATGTTGACCAGGTCGGCCTCTAGTTGAGGGACTGGGACGCGGGGCTGGGCACTGAGAGGAGCACACCACACACATCCACAGTCAGACACACACTAGCACAGAGGGGGAAAGGGAGTCTTTTGTATGCTTCTCTGCAGAGAAGTGGGTAAAAGCCTGCAGTAAACTCATGTGAACCCTCTGTGAGAGAAGAAAATAGCAGCGCCGACTGGTGTAGAAAGATGGCCAACACAACACTACTGCTTGCAGCCCTATACTTTGAGAAACCCATTAGGGAGTGAAAGAACACATAAATAGGACTATTACTCCTCTTGTAGTGGCATTGGTAAAATGAAATATTACACTGATGGAGCATGAAGTTACAAACGCACCTTGAAATCATTTTTTTTATTTTTTATACTTCCACAGGATAATAGCACTATTATCCATCGCAAAAGAGCCCATCTTTAGGGAAACTGGAGAAACTGGTCATCCCATTGAGACAGGCAGAGAAGCCGAATGCATCCACGAGAGCTGTTATGTTATCTGCGGCAGCCACTTTACCTCTGAAAGCTCTCTCATACTGTCTGGTCTGTCTAGTCTGACCAACGTGCCATGCAGCAGGTCTCCCTAATAAAGAGCGCGTCCCTCCCGAGGGAAGTGATGATCAAATATGATGAGGCCAAAGTGAATGGACTAGAGAGAGCAGCACAAAAGAGGAACTCAGACGGGAGAGCTCTAGAGGAGCTGCCTTTATAGCCCCTCAAATGGACGTCATCCATCCACCTTCTAGCTCCCGATAGAAATATTCAACCCAGTCAACCGTTAACAATGTTTAACTGAGGCGCCACCTCCACTGATGAAGTCCCAGAGAGTGAGAGAGAGATTTTTCCTACTCAGTCAGTGAGCTAAGTCATTCCACTACATGTGGACAACTTCATTTCAGCAGACATGTCGTAAATAAATATAAAGGATATGGAAAGATTGGGCTGATCGCAATATCTTATTCATAGTGTTTACGCTTATTGAAACAAATAATTGTCTACATTTCGACAGCAACTGAATGGATGCTAATGACTGGTCCAGAAACGGGAAGATCTATTCATATTGTATGCAGGTCAGGGACCGCCAGGCCTGCCCTACAGTATGTGGGTCCTCTGATCTTTGTGCAGCTTGTCCTTGTTACTGCACCTGCATTGAATTCTGTACTGCTATGAGACCTTCAGCCATGTAAATAAAAACAACAATGACAGGACTAAATGTACATCCCGTGTGTCCTCACATGACTAGTGGACTTCATAAGAGCCTTTTTCAATAGGTTTTTATCTAAAGACAGTTCTTGACATGGAGCAAACAATTGCTCTACAGGCTCATATGAGTCTCTCTCAAAAAGAGAAACTCTTCAATAGAGTAATGATTCTCATCAGGTTGGGGAATGTGATTAAGAGCTTGAATGTAGAATCAGCACTAGTTATGGAGTGATGCCCCCATTGCACTCAGCAGAAATTCAGGTGTGGAAACAGCAGTATCAATCCCTCTTTCTATTCTACAATATGTTGGTTCCTTTAGCATAACTGCAATTCTGAATATAAAGTAGAATGTCAAAACGGGAAAAGTTTGGTGACCAGATTTGTATTTTTTTATTTTAAATGTATATAACAAATCTTCCCCCAGTGCATGAACAAGGCAAATCTGGCAGGATTAACAAACAAAGGGTCAGCGAAAGCGATAGAGCTCATCTCATCTTTCATGCAGGCAGAAATGCAAAGCTATATCCATCCACATATCAACTCAATGGCTGCCGCTATTACCTCACATAACCTCTTGGAAAAGGCATTGATTTCCATGAAATTATCAAATGCAAATTGCGATGTTTAATGTTAAGTTTAGTCATTTTAAGACTATTACTATGACTGTGAGAATGGAGGCAAAGCATAGATGAACTGGTGTTATAAATAAGAGTCTGCAGCATTGAGTCCCGTTTCTTAAAGAAAAGGGTCCCATCAATAATTTAGAGCACTGCTGACACTTTCCCTATGATATTAAAACAGAGAGAATGCACGCTAGTGTCAGGAGTTTAACCCTCCACAAAAGGTAAACCCTATTATGCGTTCTGATCGGCAAACCCAATGAAAGGACACACTTCATTTTAACAAGAACCGTAGTCTTGGTTCTTTTCCTCTTGCCATTCATAAGAATGCGTGGGAAAGCCACAAAAAGCCGACCGTTGAAATAAATATTTACAAAAACATAGGTAATCAACATATGCTATAATAAATGCAATGGATAGGATGCTTCGCAGACTTACCCGTTTGTATCGCACGGCAAATTAAAGACAAAGCAGCACGGGATGAGCTGAGGAATGAAAGCACAAAGGACTTGGGCTCCTCCGAACAATGCAGCCTTGCCAGCCGGTTCAGCATCCTTGGGCATTACTTTCGAACTTAAGCATTATTTCGTAGACTGTTCGACTTGCTAGCTGTAAAATTATCTTTCGAAAGCCTCGATCGCCCCAATTGGAACATAAAAGAAGAAAAAGAGCGAGGACCAGTCATTCAGTTCAGACAGGGAGACCCGTAGAAATGAATGGCTGTGCGCTTTTTTTCCACGACACTGAATCAGACTCACAGAGCAGCCCTTCTGACGTAGTGCGACCTCCCAGTCTACTGTCCTGATATCGCCTGACTCGACAGGGGAAGACTATAAGGACATAGTTGACGCTTAAACCCACTAGCAAAAACCTAAAACGGACCCTTACCTTAACCTCATTGTGATGAATTCTAAAATGAAATAAAAGTTTGGGCGTAAGGCGTGTCCTTATATAGCCTTTTCCGACTCGACACGATTGTCTTCGGCAGAATTGCTTGGTTGATTAAATAAAATTGCTGATTTGCGAATGATGAACATGACAGCACCAATTGACTTCGGTTTTACTTGGCTGTAGATTACAATGCCAATGTGCTAAAAATGTGTTTTGTTTGTTGATATTAATAAACATTTAATTTGAGCTAGAGATTCATATAAATTATTTATTCCCCAGATAAGGGCTTTGGTTGAGAATCACGGGAGTGAGAAGTCTATCCAGAGGTAGGATTATAACTAGAGCAACCTGGTCTCAGAGAATTTTGTATGATTCTGTGCGTAAATACAGGAAACTCAATTTATTCTGAACAAAAATATTTTAAAAAACACAAGTGTTGGTCGCATATTTCATGAGTGGAAATTTAAAAATCCCAGAAATGTTTCATATGCACTAAACTTCTCACAAATGTATTCTACAAATGTGTTTCATCCCTGTTAGTGACCATTTCTCCTTTGCCAAAATAATCCACCCAATTGACAGATGTGGCATATTAAGACTAATTAAACAGCATGATCATTACACAGGTGCACCTTGTCCTGGTGGAAAAAAGGCCACTAAAAATGTGTAGTTTTGTCACAATGCCATAGATGTCTCAAGTTGAGAGTGTGCAATTGGCATGCTGACTGCAGCAATGTCCACCAGAGCTGTTGCCAGATAATTTAATGTTAATTTCTCTACCAGAAGCAGCCTCCAACATCTTTTAGAGAATTTGTCAGTACATCCAACCGGCCTCAACTGCAGACCACGTGTAACCACGCCAGCCCCGGACCGCCACATCTGGCTTCTTCACCTGTGCGATTGTCAGAGACCAGCCCCCCGGACAGCTGATGAAACTTAGTATTTCTGTCTGTAATAAAGACCTTTTGTGGGGGAAAACATTCTGATTGGCTGGGCCTGGCTCCCCAGTGGGTGGGCCTATGCCCCCCCATGCCTGCGCCCTTGCCCAGTCATGTGAAATCCATAGATTAGTGCATAATTCATTTCTTTCAATTGACTGATTTCCTTGTATGAACTGTAAACTCAGTAAAATCATTGAAATTATTGTTTAAATATTTTTGTTCAGTATATTATGTAACATTTCATATGGTATGTATTCATTTGTGGATATCCATCACCCATTTCATATGATGTTACAAATCACAATTTGTATGATATGTTTAGAATTTGCAAAAAACATGTTACGAATTCTAGCTAGGTGGCTAATGTTAATTAGTATTGGCTCGCAAAACTACCTCCAACTGTGGTTTCCTTTGAACATGATAATTTGGATAGCCATGCTAGCGTCGCCCCCATGTGGGGGCTAGCAAGCAGGCTAAATAGTGAGGTAACGGCCAATCTAGTAGGGGATAGAAAATATAGTGAGTTTGGATTGGTCAATAGACTTGTGGTATAAGTTAAGCTTATTCACGTCACCAAATGGTCCCCCGACCACTTCGCTTCCCTCCATTGAAAATGAAGGGCTTTCAAAATGTAATCTCCACTTGTCAACTTCTATGGAAAACCACTTAACTTCCTTCATACTGGACAGAGACAAAAATAGTATTAACAAGTTAATCTGACTCTGGGGGAGGTAGACAAGGGGCTTCCTTGCCAAAAAGCCCAAACGACCACTTTAGGGAAGTATATGACATGATTAACAGTCCATAATATGCATCTGAGCATGTCAAAAAGACATAGGCTATCTGATGGACCAGAATAGCCACACCCTAAAAAGCCCTCATTTGACACGTTGTCTGTTGTGGACCTGGTCTACTAGACTAGAAACAACATAGTAAAAGAAAATCCAGGATACCCAAATTAGTATGATATGTTACATTTGGTACGGTTACGTAAGACAGGTGGATACTTAAGGCAAAAAATTAAAGTAGGGTAGTTGTATAACGCAAACTTCTAGCTGAGAGTTTGAATACTTGCTACTTTTTAGCTACTATGCATTTCTGCTAACCCTTCCCCTAAACATTAACTTTTTTTTTTTATAGCTAACCCTTAAACCTAACTCCTAAATGTAACTTTAACACTAATCTCTAACACTAACGCTTAGCTAGTGTTAGCACAAATGTATAAAATGTTTATTCATTGTATGTGTCTACAGATGATCCAAACAGAGCAGTATCTTCTTAACCATACAATAAAAGTTTTAACAAATTAAAAAGAGTGTTTGACACATTGGAGTGAAAAAGCTGTGGCATGTCAACTACCCATTTAATCAAAGAACAGTGTAGATGTACATTTTGGTAACAGAATGACGGTAAAATCTTCCTCAGTTTGTGACCACGTTTTCCAAAAACTCTTAAATAGCTACTCCAAATTAACATTCAAAGATGTCTGAAGAAAGAATGGGGTGTCAGCTATGATAAGACACCTTGAGCTGTGCTTTGTGACTACTATTAATTCCCATTTTAGCCAATTCAGTTGCATTCATTCTGTTGCCGACTTGGTAACAGAATGACGCATATTAAAATACCCTATTGTGCATCTTTCCCTTTCAAGACGATTCGATACGCATCTACTTGAGAAACATAGGCTCTGACAATCCAGAAATTAACACATTCATAGATAATTGTAATATTTCCAGATTGCAAGTAAATTCCTGAAACAAAACACATTTGACTCATTTCAAACTGGATTAAATAGATGTGGTTTTCAGTAATGGCTTTATGGGATAGCTAGCAACTTGTAAACAATTACCCATTCATATAAGTGAGAACTATTTTAATAGTAGTGTTAAATAATACACATCGGCTGCTAAGCCAATTATATGAGTGTGGCCTTCCATTTCAAGTATGATTGTAATGAAGTTCTTTATCATAATTTTAGGTGGCGGTTGCTAGCTACAATGGTATCTTCAACCTAGCCTAGCATTTAGCTAGCTAGCTGCAGTACAAGCTCGATTGACTTGCTAGAAAGTTGGAGAAACAACTAACTAATCAAAACATGTTTTATTATCACCTGAAACAATCGACTCAAGTCCTTAGATTACGTGTTTTTGCAAAGGAGGAGTAGAGTAGTTGACATATGCAAGAATTTGTTTTTGGAATTAGCCTATTTCACAGCAAAGAAAGAGAAAGCTAGTGAGGAAGGGGGGGCACAGCCAGGAATATAGATGAAGTCGTAAGTTTACATACAGCTTAGCCAAATACATTTAAACTCAGTTTTACAATTCCTGACATTTAATCCTAGTACAAATCCCCTGTCTTACGTCAGTTAGAATCACCACTTTGTTTCAAGAATGTGAAATGTCAGAATAGAGATTTATTTCATCTTTAATTTCTTTCATCACATTCCAAGTGGGTCAGAATTTTACATACACTCAATTAGTAATTGGTAGCATTGCTTTTACATTGTTTAAATTGGGTAAAAATGTTTTGGGTAGCCTTCCACAAGATCCCCACAATAAGTTGGGTGAATTTTGGCCCATTCCTCCTGACAGAGCTGATGTACCAGAGTCAGGTTCGAGGGCCTCCTTGCTCGCCCACGCTTTTCCAGATCTGCCCAAAACTTTTCTATGGGATTGAGGTCAGGGCTTTGTGATGGCCACTCCAATACCTTGACTTTGTTGTCCTTAAGCCATTTTGCCACAACTTTGGAAGTATACTTGGGGTCATTGTCCATTTGGAAGACCCATTTGCAACCAAGCTTCAACTTCCTGACTGATGTCTTGAGATGTTGCTTCAATATACCCACATAATTTTCCATCCTCATGATGCCATCTATTTTGTGAAGCGCACCAGTCCCTCCTGCAGCAAAGCAACCCCACACATGCCGCCACCCCCGTGCTTCATGGTTGGGATGGTGTTCTTCAGCTTGCAAGCCTCCCCCTTTTTTCTCCAAATATAACGATGGTCATTATGGCCAAACAGTTCCATTTTCCTATCATCAGACCAAAGGACATTTCTCCCAAAATTATATTTGTCCCCATGTGCAGTTGCAAACTGTAGTCTGGCTTTTTTAAATGGCGGTTTTGGGGCAGTGGCTTCTTCCTTGCTGAGCGACCTTTCAGATTATGTCCATTTAGGACTCGTTTTACTGTGGATATAGATACGTTTGTACCGGTTTCCTCCAGCATCTTCACAAGGTCCTTTGCTGTTGTTCTGGGATTGATTTGCACTTTTCACACCAAAGTGCGTTCATCTCTAGGAGACCGAACGTGTCTCCTTCCTGACCGGTATGATGGTTGCGTGGTCCTATGGTGTTTATGCTTGCATACTACTGTTTGTACAGATGAACGTGGTACCCTCAGGCGTTTGGAAATTGCTCCCAAGGATGAACCAGACTTGTGAAGGTCTACAAAAGGAATTGCTTGGCTGATTTCTTTTGATTTTCCCATGATGTCAAGCAAAGAGGCACGAAGTCTGAAGATAGGTCTTGAAATACATCCACAGGTACACATCCAATTGACTCAAATGATGTCAATTAGACTATCAGATGCTTCTAAAGCCATGACATCTTTTTCTGGAATTTCCCAAGCCATTTAAAGGCACAGTCAACTAAGTGTATGTAAACTTCTGACCCACTGGAATTGTGATACAGTGAATTATGAGTGAAATAATCTGTCTGTAAACAATTGTTGGAAAAATTACTTGTGTCATGCACAAAGTAGATGTCCTAACAGACTTGCCAAAACAATAGTTTGTTAACAAGAAATTTGTGGAGTAGTTGAAAGACTGAGTTAATGGCTCCAACCTAGGTGTACGTAAACTTCCGACTTCAACTGTAGTTGTAGCCACCAGGCAGACAGTCGGAACCGTGCATCGGTAAATCAAAAGCTGTAGGCCTTTAGAAGAAAGAGCAAGCTAGTGAGGAAAGGAGGTAGGAAGGGGGTACAGCCAGGCATAGGAACTGTAGGCAGTGCTGCATCTCGCAATTTTGGGACTTGCAATGGCTAGTGAATTCACTAAAAGTAGAGGCTATCAAATGAGGAGGCTGAGCTATTCTACACGCAACAGGCCAAAGACTGAACACACCTTTCTTTGAGAAAAGAAAGAGCAGAAAAAGCTAGCAAAAGGAGGTGCCGGCATATAGTCGGAACCGTGCACATTGGCTATATCTTGGTCATCTATATCCTGTCTTACAATGCCTAGTAAGTTCACTAAAAGTATATATTAGGCTATCACCGAGTATGGCTAAGCTATTTTACATGGTGCCAGTGAATTGAAGTTGATTATTACCAAATTAGTCAGTTTAATTAGGCCTAAATGTGCAACAAGAAAAATAGGCCTATTGTACCTATAGATTATTTCAAATAAAACCACAGCTGGCTGTTGATGTCCTAGGCAATAGATCTTAAAGCAGGGCATCCCCGCTAAATGTTTTGTAAATGGCAAGTTCACTTTCTGGGCCATAAAAGCATCAAGCGCAGCTACTGTTCAGCACCACAAACCAGAAGAGGGGGGGGGATTTTTGTTAGGAAGGACGTCTTCCGTTGATAACTGAAATAATGACACTTCCTCAATTTTAAAATATTATGGAAACATCTATACAAATAGATGACCAGGGGGCAGTTTGGAAACTGTGTGAGTCGGCATCTGGAATAATGCACATGCTTGGATAATTACTTAACCAACATCTCTAGTAATAATAGTTTCATCCAATAGGGCTATATAACACAGAAAATAGTCTTTTCACCGTAGAGTGCGCCACATGGGATCTGTCAAAGCGGCGCACGGCAGAAATATTCTAGTTCCTACACATCTACATTCAAACAAAATAAGCCTTTTATAGGCTAAGTTGATAAGCAAATACAATGCTTCATGCCAGTCCTCTCTAGAATGCAATATTAGTCTTGGTAGGACTGCAATAATGAGGTGGTGTGTACGTATGCACAGCCTTTCAATATGTTTTGGGCATCAAGCAAGAGTCACCTGTGCTTAGCTCAAGTGGGTTTATTTTTTATCCTGAAAAACTCCACAGCCCTTAACGATTACAAGCGTACTCATAACCTGATGTAGTCACCACTATACTTAAATATAGAGAGTGGTACTCAGTAATGTGTTGTATTTGCACCAAACACTATGTATTCAGGACAAAAAGTGAATTGCTTCATCACATTCTTTGCAGTATTACTTTAGTGCTTTGTTGCAAACAGGATGCATGTTTTGGAATATTTGTATTCTGTACAGGCTTCCTTTTCGCTCTGTCAATTAAGTTCGTATTGTGGAGTAACTGAGCCATCCTCAGTTCTCCCCTATCACAGCCGTTAAAGTCTGTTTTAAAGTCACTATTGGCCTCAGTGAAATCCCTGAGTGGTTTCCTCCCTCTCCGGAAACAGTTAGGAAGGATGCCTGTATCTTTGTAGTGACGGTGTATTGATGCACCATTCGAAGTGGAATTAATAACATCACCATGCGCAAAGGGATATTCAATGTCTGCTTTTTTTTTCTCTATTTTACCCAGGCATTGGGTATTTTTACTGAGGCATTGGAGAACCTCCCTGGTCTTTGTGGTTCAATCTGTTTGAAATGCACTGCTCAACTGAGGGACCTTACAGAAAATCGAATGTGTGGTACAGGAATTAGGTTTTCATCCACAAATTATGTTAAACTGGGGTGGCGGGGAGGCAGTGGTCAGAGCGTTGGGCCAAAGGTTGCTGTATTGAATCCCTGAACTGACAATGTAAAATCTGTCGTTCTGCCCCTGAACAAGGCAGTTGACCCACTGTAGGCCGTCATTTAAACAAGAATTTGTTTTCGTCCTGCCAACATTGTAAATAAAAAATAAATTAAAACACTATTATTGCACACAGAGTGAGTCCTTGCAACTTATGTGACTCAGTACTCAAATATTTAATCCTGAACTTATTTAGGCTTATAACATAAAGGTTGAATACTTATTGACTCAAGACATTTCATTTTTAATACATTTGTAAAAGTGTAAACCATTTTAAATTCAGGCTGTAACAACAAAATGTGGAAGAAGTCAAGGGGTGTGAATACTTTGAAGGCACTGTATATAAAATAGTACTAGACAGTTGTCTTGAATGCTGAACAGTCAATAACAATCAAGCACATTCAGAAGTCTTTCTAAAGTGACGTCCTTGTTCTACAATTCTTTTTGTAAGTAGCAATACAGTACTCTTACCTAATGAGAGCTGTTTATTACCTTGAGTGTCTGTGAAGATTACTTTCCCAGTTCTCAGTGTCGCTTGAGTTGTCATCTAAATGTGGACATTCAGCCATCACAGGTAAGTAGTTAGAGGTGTCAATAGGGAATATGCCACCATCAGCACTCATGACGTCCTGTTAATAAGAAAACAAACGTTTGTTGTTCTCTTCACATTAGTTGAAGAAATTTAAACATAATTTATAATGGAACGCTAGATAACATCCAAAACCTTTATTGGCAAACGTAACAAACTTACTCTCTATCTAGCAGAGTTAGACTTGACTAAAAATAACAAGCTTGTGGTAGTACCACCACCAAGCTAGCTAGATGGGCCCATTGTTTGTTAGCTAGCTAGCTAGACGTGGAATAACTTGAGTAGAGGTAACTAAATGGATAACTGAAAACATTGATGTGACATGGCTGGCTAGCTAGACTGAACCTCTTAGATGTGTCAACTATTAAGTGCAGGAGTTTGCAGGGATTTGTAGTCTTGCTAGCCCAATATTCGACTAAATGAAAATAATGTTACTCCTTCGTCCAAGTTACATGTTCTATTTAAATGGCGAATTGGTTCTGGAAGCAAGAACAGCCAAATACTCCATCTAAAACGTGATTAGATTGACTCGCGGTACGGTCCTGGAAACATTGATCACTCTTTCATAACACATCAAAATAATTTCACAAATGCAAAATACACACTTACTGTATGATGTTTTAACAGTTACAGCCGGCAGTATTTTTCAGTGACAAGTTTGTAGCTAATTAAAACAGGTAACGTTAGTACACCCTCGGTCCTTCTGACTGATTTCCGTAAACAAGCGATGTAACATAGAAATATGGCCGTTTGGGAACACTAACCATATTTTTAAAAAGTACGTATCAATTTAAACTTAAAATAATAAATATTTTTCTCACCGAGGTCTTTATGCTTCGACAACAGCACCGAAAGCGCTGCGTGTTACTGTACAGACCGGGCGTCGTGGCGCCCAACGAACCAACCCCCCTACAAGACGCCTTCAACCAATGACTCATGTGTATGGAACCACGAGTCATGATCAAGGGCTATAGTCTTGTATGTCTACTTTGATGCTAATTAGAATTTCCGAATCTGAGCGAAAATAAAGCCGAATATAAGTCACCTTGTCTGAGAGAGAGTTTTACGGTTATCAAAACGTCACGCCAAGGAAAGCCTACTATAGCTAACGTTACATAAAAACAAACATACCTTGTTTGAAGTGGTTCTAAAATCCCCAAATGAATGAAAAAAAAACAATTGGAACCATTTCCATGTTTGACCGCTAGGTTATGACTCATGCTAGTAAGCAATGAAGACAGTTTAGACAAACAAACTGCTAGCTCGATATCAAACAGTTTTAACCTGTAAACTTGTAGCTAGCGTAAACGTTAGTTGGCAGGATAAAATTACGCCCACGTTAAATTACATCTCCTTACCTCGCTGCCTGAAGTAGCCCGCTAACTATAGCATGGCGCTCCTTACCTCTTGGGATTCATTGTTGTCTGAGTTTTATCCGAAAGCGAAAGTAAACAAATTCCTAATAAATATTTTTGCTAGATTGGTGACCGACTGATTACAGTAATAGTGACAGCCATGTTCCCCGGACAGCCACTAAAACAGGCCTAAGTGTAATCCCTTGTTTTGACTGTTGAGCAACTAAGGTTATAGATCGCGAGACTATATAACCTCGGCTTGTTCACGAGGGTCGGAATTGCTGCGCGCTGCGCAATCTGCAGTCTAAAAAACCCATCAGGCCCCCAAACAGTTAGGAAATTAAATATTTCTATTCATTGCTATATGTGTATATAACGGTTATATATCAATGTTTATGTTCATATAGGCTACTAATTATGATGAGTGAATATGCAGCTACCGTGTACATTGACCCCTGTGAACAACCACTGAGGCGCTAACAGTTATTGCGCTAACATCAGCAACCAATCACCTCCCGTCTGAGGTGTAAATTCATATTCATACGTAAGTGGTAATGATACAGTAACCTTCCAATTTCGGAATCATCAGGGTTGATACATTAAGTAGAAATATAAATTAATACATTAGTAGGCGAACTTGTAGGCATATCAACGTTCCGTGGGCTATTCAGCAGTTTAAAAAGCCAGCAGATGCAAATAAAAATGGAAGATGAACTTAATTGTTTATTGCGAAAAATACAGAATATAGCTATTGTGATACTGCTATTTTATTTACAACAAACACTAACATTGCGGCACTTTGGAGTTGGTTGATATAAAACATATAAGTGACTACATTCTACAGTTAAAGTGCATAAATATTTAACATTTATGCTATAGCTCATCAACTGTAATGATCCCTATCCCAATTAGGCCTACTGCATATAAGTATCCATGCACAAGATACACTATTTACTAGTTATTTATACATACTACCACAGTTTTACACCACATATAGAAATACCATAGCACGTATAGAACACGAAAATACAATCACCATCAAGTTAATAAACAATTGCATAACGCTGACTTTTTTCAGATAATTAAAAACAATGTTTTGGTCCTAAAAGTATTCGCCCTTCCTTTTTATTTGGTTAGGATAAATAAATAGCGTGAACTACTTCATAATAAATACAAGTGCTTTAAGCTAAAACTGTGGAAGCTTAGCCACCTCACAACTTGATTTCTCCAGTACCATTTTAAAATCGCATGCCCTATACATAAATAAGAGTTGTTCAAATAAAACAGAAAAACTATAAAAGTCATGAAATAGAATGAAGTGTCAAACGTGGTAGCCTACAGTCCAGACTGCAAAAATCTAATTAAACTGAGCGTTGAGTAGCTTCTCCAAAATGTTTAAAATGTATTCAACTTCGTTTGGCGTTAACTCCTCCAAATCCAGGAGATCCTCGGGAAGAAGCCTTCTGGTTCTAACTTTCTCCCCCCTCTCTGCATTTCGAAGCGAGGCTGTATGGATGTCCCTCAGCTTCATTTGGAGCCAGTCTTGCCTCTCCTGCACGTGCTTGTGTTCCCCAAGGTTGTGCATTAGTTGTACTTCACTAATGGATCTCTTTCTGTAAGAAACAATAAATACTAAGTTATATGTCTTATTTTAAACAGGACATTATTATCATTTGCAAGTAGGCTATAATATGGTATCATGTCATATCCAATCATATTACAATACAATATCATATAGTATATAATATAAAGTTATTCCATAAAGTTATTGTCAGGTTCAAGGTTCAATCCTACATCACTGGTCGTCCTTCAGATTGCGTTGAATAGCATAAAATGCAGAGTGATATGAGTACCACTTTTACGTCCAAACCTCTGATGGGAAACATTTTGATAACCTGTTAAAGTAAGAAAAGAGTTTAGAACATAAACTCATATCTGTAATACATTTGTGTTTGATAAGCAACCACTTTTACTACAAATAAAGTTAAATAGGCTATAGAATTCAACTTTGAACGTAGGATGTCATGCAGACAAAATAATGACAAATTTGATGAAGTTCAACTTGCCTCTTGTGCGATAGGCTCCTCTCTGGAAAGTTGTGATGTGGGGTGCAGAGGTGTAAACCCGGTTTGTAGATCAGCCTATCTGTTATGATTAGGGTAAGTCTCCCAAAGTTCCTTTTATAGCACTCTGCCCATTGATGAGCCGCCTTCATTATTAGTGCTGATGTCACCCCTTGCCTTGATGGGTATAGGCATGCGCATGAAAACACCTCCGCAACTCCGAGCTTTCAGCACCTTTGCCCCGGGATAATTAATTGCGCTGCATTTGAAACTCTGAGCTACTGGGGATAACCCATTTTCAATAGCAAATATTTATAATAGACTACATGGATCAGACTTTCAGTGGTAATGTTTTGTTACTGACATAGGCCTATTGCAACTTTTGGGTGGATACCTAGTATACATTTTTATATTAAATTGGCTTAGTTGGCTTGTCAAATTGTGTACAGCCTAAAGTATATATTTATATTGTATAGCTTTTAAAGTGGACTATACATTTATTGTATATTGTATTAAGTATATATTTTATATTTATTGTAGGCCTATATGACTTGTCAAATTGTGTATATATTGCTTATATTTTATATATTTATTGTATAGATTATCAATATTATGCAATACTTGTATTTCAGTCCTTATGAGTCTAAATAGATGGATGTCGTCATCTCTTGATTTTTTCTGCCAAGACTCAAATGAGAAATTAACAGTAGACACATTATGACTATAGGGAATTATCAAGTTTCCCTGGGATACCAACTATCCACTCACTTTGAATCACTTTTTTTTCTTCTCACTCCGTCTATGACGTCAGAGTAACTTTCAGTGGGCCGGATGGTAATGAGTGAAATGTGACGGGAAAATACCAACGCACTTGGTTGATCATCCAAAGGGCTATGTTTTGGAAAGTTTGAAATGTACAGTTGGCAGCTCTGTGTGCAACATATTTTCACAGTGGGATATCTAGTACGGGAGACCAGGGTTGGTTGCAACACTTTTTACCCACATGTATTTCTCAGCACCATCTTACAATAGTTTTTTTTTTTTTATATTATGAGAAAGAGCAAGGTCTTGGGTTGAAATGGGGACCCTTTTCTCCTCATATCTTCTTCCAACATAAGCCAACAAACACACTGTGTGACAACCAGCCTCATCACAGGGTTGGATGTCACACAGTATGGGATTGGTTGTCACAATGTTTGTTGGTAACCTATTCCTTTTGTAACAGGACATAAAGCAATATAGCAAACAATATTTTTTTAAAGTCAATCCTTTCTTTGATCGAACAATATTCCTAACAAAATTCAGCATTTTATGCCTTGAGAATTACATTTTGAGTAAATTTGTGTGTATGCATGTGTTGGTGTGTGACAGAAAAAAATATGTTTGTGAGAGAGAGGCAACAAAGGGGGCTCTTTATAGCACAAGCACAAAATAACTTAGGATTTATTGTATACCGGCAGTGACAATGTTTGGTAGTGACAAAACCAACCTGACATTTCATGTGACCACACTATAGCTCTCCATTTCCTCTTTTCAACAAACATCCCACTTGGCACAGACATCAATTCAATGTCTATTCCACGTTAATTCATTGAAATCACGTGGAAACAACGTTGATTCAACCAATGTGTGTGTGTGCCCAGTGGGATCATTATTCATGGATACATCCCATTATTCAAACATTTACAAAAAAAATACCAATTCATTTTTTACTTTCACCTATGAAAAACACACACATTCCTCTCACCTCAATGTTTTATCATGCTGACATGAATTGACCAGGTGGATGAGCTCTTTCAAAAGAATTCACACATATCCATCTTAAAATGAGTACACAGTGCCATTTAGATTGGAAGTAATTAGTACTGAGACAACCGACCGTTGAGACAACCAACCCCGGTCTCCCCTAATTCATGACTTAACTCAGAGACATCGTTGCAGTGTTAAAGATTCAAATACAGCTCAGATGGAAACAGAAACCATAAAAGCCTAATAAAATGTTTCATGCTATATAGATTTTTATTTTATTTTTGTAATGCAAGTTCACTCAAATGTAAGCCTACACACATCATTGATTCAACATCTTTGCCTTATATGTCACATTTTCTGTAAGTCATGATAAAATAATACCAATAATTCATAAACGTGGTTGAAAAATCATCTTTAAAGGTCAGTCTATCACATGCATCCAAAACCTGCAGAAACATTTTAAGAAGACCCCCCCACACCCATCCTGTCTGTCCAGTAATTTATGTGCAGTGTCAACTCCCTAACTAATATCAACTCTAGACCCCCTCCATCTTCCAGATGTATGGACAGAAGAAACCCCATTGGTCTTCATCTATCCAACTGATGAGCCACACATCAGCTCTATTGACACATGTTCGCCATATAATAGCCATAAGACATTATAGCCATATGTCAAATCTCTCCCTTTCTGATGCTCCGGAGTCAAGATATCCTGCTGTAGCTACAGGTGTTTAGGATGATCCTTGGGACACAAACAACCCTGTCCTACTTTTATGGGCGCTGGGCGGGCAATTGCACATTAGGTAACCATGAGGGAATCTTTCTAAATGTGGAAGAGGAATGGCTATGTCATGACACAGAGAATACATCCCAGAGAGGAACCAAACAGGTCCGACCTATAGATCTTCCCTCGTGGACTGGTTAGGGTTTCTGTCAAGGCTGCAGGCATGCATGCCCCCAAAAAGAACTTGCTGACAGAGAGCAGGCAGTCCTTGGCGTTATGTGAGGACATAAGCAACTTTCAGGTGCTTCTGGGCAAAGAACATAATATTTGATATTGACTATGGGGGACAAACAATGCAGCTTGGGTGTTGGAAAGTTCTGGAATATGTTTGAAGGTGCACTTTGGTTCATGCAAAGTTGCACGCCTCAAGCAAGTTCAATGCACTCTTCCTTTTAAGAAAATTCTAATCCCTTCATTAGATTGGCATATCCATTTTAGTAAGTTACTTTTTTGTTGACCAAATCAATGTCCTGAACTGCTAATATTGATAATGATGCTTCGAGACTGAAGCTCAATTTGCACAATGCACGTTTTTAATTTACTATCTAATCATTCTATAAAACAAACTTCCCAGGTGGTGGGCAATTAAAGTTGTTTACATACCAGTTCAACAAGATTGATGGCCAAGCTGACATGCGCGTTAAAGATGTTGCCCTCTTACTGGTTTCTCTTGATACTATTATGGACCGCAGCAGGCATGTTTAGATGACACCCACCAAACAAAATGACCTTTGAACTTAGCATGAGATCCTAAACCATGTAGTTCTCATTACCTCATGTTGGTTCAATGCAAGCAATGTCACCGGTGGTATGTGACAGCATTGGGGTGCATGGAAATTCTACCGGGATTAAAGAGAAGGCATTGCTAACGACATCTACCCATACAATAATGACAATCATGACTAGCAGGTGCTTACTTATTAATAATTCAATCAATACAGTAAATGAAATCAGTAATTAGCGTAGCAGTACTATTCATAGATTTCATTTTGGTTTCATAGACTATTAAAAAAAAGCTGGAGGAGCCAGACTTAATGCATAACACCGCAGAGATACTCCTCATAAGTCATCAAAATAGTACATTATGGGTTAGTTTAAATTACACTTCATGATTTATATTGTTTTAATTTTAAAGGATCTATAGATGCATGTTTTGAAAGATTTGCATCATAGCTATGATGGCAAAGTCTGAGTCCAACTGAAATCATACCATACTTAACCGTATGTATTGACATGAGATGATATTGATACCACAGGGAGTGACTATATGAGAATGTATACATGGAACGCACCTGTATGACTCAAAACGCGAAATGGTCATTTGTTAACTGTATGTTGATTAGTATAGCCTACCTTTAGGATTTGCGGTGCAAGGCAAAAGTGTAACCAGGAGAACCTTTCAACGTGAAAATACAGTCACTTATCTCTGACACTACAGACACCACATTCGTCTTGCTCTAGTTAAGTCTGAACCCCCCCCCTCAGATGTGTCCAAGTGACAATGCACTATGATGGGCATCACTGTAACTCACGGCAAGCCAACATCGACTTTGGTTGATGGTCTGCATTCCATCACCTTCTCGGATCCGGTGCTCTCTAGTACTAACTCTAGTCTGCACACGCTTTGAAGCATGTAAAGCAGCCCCCAAAAGTATTTTTTTTGTGTGCAGTAGCATGTGGATAACCTTACACATTAGAGGATGCTTGCGGTTTCTCACCTTCATGGTGGGGGAGAAAGGTTTCATATCACGCATATAAATATAATTCATAGCTTTTTTCTTAAAAAAATATATTTCACCTTTATTTAACCAGGTAGGCAAATTGAGAACAAGTTCTCATTTACAACTGCGACCTGGCCAAGATAAAGCAAAGCAGTTCGACACATACAACAACACAGAGTTGCACATGGAGTAAAACAAACATACAGTCAATAATACAGTAGAAAAAATAAGTCTATATACAATATGATGTGAGCAAATGAGGTGAGATAAGGGAGGTAAAGGCAAAAAAAAGGCCATGGTGGTGAAGTAAATACAATATAGCAACTAAAAACACTGGAATTGTAGATTTGCAGTGGAAGCATGTGCAAAGTAGTAGAAATAGAAATATATATATATATATATATATATATATTTCACCTTTATTTAACCAGGTAGGCTAGTTGAGAACAAGTTCTCATTTACAACTGCGACCTGGCCAAGATAAAGCATAGCAGTGTGAACAGACAACACAGAGTTACACATGGAGTAAACAATAAACAAGTCAATAACACAGTAGAAAAAAGAGGAAAAAAAGAGAGTCTATATACATTGTGTGCAAAAGGCATGGGGAGGTAGGCGAATAATTACAATTTAGCAGATTAACACTGGAGTGATAAATGATCAGATGGTCTTGTGCAGGAAGATATACTGGTGTGCAAAAGAGCCGAAAAGTAAATAAATAAAACAGTATGGGGATGAGGTAGGTAAATTGGGTGGGCTATTTACCGATAGACTATGTACAGCTGCAGCGATCGGTTAGCTGCTCAGATAGCAGATGTTTAAAGTTGGTGAGGGAGATAAAAGTCTCCAACTTCAGTGATTTTTGCAATTCGTTCCAGTCACAGGCAGCAGAGAACTGGAAGGAAAGGCGGCCAAATAAGGTGTTGGCTTTAGATACACCTGCTGGAGCGCGTGCTACGGGTGGGTGTTGCCATCGTGACCAGTGAACTGAGAGAAGTCGGAGCTTTACCTAGCATGGACTTGTAGATGACCTGGAGCCAGTGAGTCTGGCGACGAATATGTAGTGAGGACCAGTCGACTAGAGCATACAGGTCGCAGTGGTGGGTGGTATAAGGTGCTTTAGTAACGAAATGGATGGCACTGTGATAAACTGAATCCAGTTTGCTGAGTAGAGTATTGGAAGCTATCTTGTAGATGACATCGCCGAAGTCGAGGATCGGTAGGATAGTCAGTTTTACTAAGGTAAGTTTGGCGGCGTGAGTGAAGGAGGCTTTGTTGCGGAATAGAAAGCCGACTCTAGATTTGATTTTAGATTGGAGATGTTTGATATGAGTCTGGAAGGAGAGTTTGAAGTCTAGCCAGACACCTAGGTACTTATAGATGCCCACATATTCTAGGTCGGAACCATCCAGGGTGGTGATGCTAGTCGGGTGTGCGGGTGCAGGCAGCGAACGGTTGAAAAGCATGCATAATGGGGTGCAAAGGAGCAAAATAAATAAATAATTAAATACAGTAGGAGAAGAGGTTGTTGTTTGGGCTAAATTATAGATGGGCTATGTACAGGTGCAGTAATCTGTGAGCTGCTCTGACAGATGGTGCTTAAAGCTAGTGAGGGAGATAAGTGTTTCCAGTTTCAGAGATTTTTGTAGTTCGTTCCAGTCATTGGCAGCAGAGAACTGGAAGGAGAGGCGGCCAAAGGAGGAATTTGCTTTGGGGGTGACCAGAGAGATATACCTGCTGGAGCGCGTGCTACAGGTGTTGCTATGGTGACCAGCAAGCTGAGATAAGGGGGGACTTTACCTAGCAGGGTCTTGTAGATGACCTGGAGCCAGTGGGTTTGGCGACGAGTATGAAGCGAGGGCCAGTCAACGAGAGCGTACAAGTCGCAGTGGTGGGTTGTATTTGGGGCTTTGGTGACAAAACGGATGGCACTGTGATCCAATTTATTGAGTAGGGTATTGGAGGCTATTTTGTAAATGACATCGCCGAAGTCGAGGATCGGTAGGATGGTCAGTTTTATGAGGGTATATTTGGCAGCATGAGTGAAGGATGCTTTGTTGTGAAATAGGAAGCCAATTCTAGATTTAACTTTGGATTGGAGATGTTTGATGTGAGTCTGGAAGGAGAGTTTACAGTCTAACCAGACACCAAGATATTTGTAGTTGTCCACATATTCTAAGTCAGAACCATCCAGAGTAGTGATGCTGGACGGGTGGGCAGGTGCAGGCAGCGATCAGTTGAAGAGCATGCATTTAGTTTGACTTGTATATAAGAGCAGTTGGAGGCCATGAAAGGAGAGTTGTATGGCATTGACACTCGTCTGGAGGGTTGTTAACACAGTGTCCAAAGAAGGGCCAGAAGTATACAGAATGGTGTCGTCTGCGTAGAGGTGGATCAGAGACTCGCCAGCAGCAAGAGCGACATCATTGATGTATACAGAGAAGAGAGTCGGCCCAATAATTGAGCGCTGTGGAACCCCCATAGAGACTGCCAGAGGCCCGGACAACAGGCCCTCCGATTTGACACACTGAACTCTATTAGAGAAGTAGTTGGTGAACCAGGGGAGGCAATCATTTGAGAAACCAAGGCTGTCGAGTCTGCCGATGAGGATGTGGTAATTGACAGAGTCGAAAGCCTTGGCCAGGTCAATGAATACGGCGGCACAGTATTGTTTCTTATCGATGGCGGTTTTGATATCGTTTAGGACCTTGAGCGTGGCTGAGGTGCACCCATGACCAGCTCTGAAACCAGATTGCGTAGCGTTGAAGGTGCGGTGGGATTCGAAATGTTCGGTAATCTGTTTGTTGACTTGGCTTTTGAAGACTTTAGAAAGTCAGGGTAGGATAGATATAGGTCTGTAGCAGTTTGGATCAAGAGTGTTCCACCCTTTGAAGAGGGGGTTGACCGCGGCAGATTTCCAATCTTTGGGAATCTCAGACGACATAAAAGAGAGGTTGAACAGGCTAGTAATAGGGGTTGCAACAATTTCGGCAGATAATTTTAGAAAGAGAGGGTCCAGATTGTCTAGCCCGGCTGATTTGTAGGGGTCCAGATTTTGCAGCTCTTTCAGAACATCAGCTGACTGGATTTGGGAGAAGGAGAAATGGGAAAGGCTTGGGCGAGTTGCTGTGGGTGGTGCAGTGCTGTTGACCGGGGTAGGGGTAGCCAGGTGGAAAGCATGGCCAGCCGTAGAAAAATGCTTATTAAAATTCTCAATTATAGTGGATTTATCGGTGGTGACAGAGTTTCCTATCCTCAGTGCAGTGGGAAGCTGGGAGGAGGTGCTCTTATTCTCCATGGACTTTACAGTGTCCCAGAACTTTTTTGAGTTTGTGTTGCATAACAACATTTCTGCTTGAAAAAGCTAGCCTTGGCTTTTCTAACTGCCTGTGTATATTGGTTTCTAACTTCCCTGAAAAGTTGCATATCACGGGGGCTGTTCGATGAGAATGCAGAATGCCACAGGATGTTTTTGTGTTGGTTAAGGGCAGTCAGGTCTGGAGAGAACCAAGGGCCATATCTGTTCCTCGTTCTAAATTTCTTGAATGGGGCATGCTTATTTAAGATGGTGAGGAAGGCATTTTTTTAAATAACCAGGAATCCTCTACAGACGGGATGAGGTCAATATCCTTCCAGAATACCCGGGCCAGGTCGATTAGAAAGGCCTGCTCGCTGAAGTGTTTCAGGGAGCGTTTGACAGTGATGAGTGGAGATCGTTTAACCGCTGACCCATTACGGATGCAGGCAATGAGGCAATGATCGCTGAGATTTTGTTTGAAAACAGAAGAGGTGTATTTAGAGGGCAAGTTGGTTAGGATGACATCTATGAGGGTGCCCGTGTTTACGGCTTTGGGGTGGTACCTGGTAGGTTCATTGATATTTTGTGTGAGATTGAGGGCATTAAGCTTAGATTGTAGGATGGCTGGGGTGTTAAGCATGCCCCAGTTTAGGTTACCTAGCAGCACAAGCTCTGAAGATAGATGGGGGGCAATCAGTTCACATATGGTGTCCAGAGCACAGCTGGGGGCAGAGGGTGGTCTATATGACATACATATATATCTATGGTCAAAAGAGAATTGATGAGAAAAAACGTGTATGAGAATACTCCTTACAGAAGAAATCCAGATATATATGTACATCATATCTGGATTTCTTCTGTTAAGAGTATTCTCATACACGTTTTTTCTCATCAATTCTATTTTGACCAGACCTTTCCCACCAGCTTTGAAGACGCATGCAACTTGATTACATTAATACAGCAAGATAAAATAACATGTTTCCAAGTTACTTCCAAAACAAATATTGTATGCCTGACTCATTGACACTGTGTCGGTTGGAATTGACCAATAAGCCAATCATACTAGCAGTAAAAAAAAGCCTAAATATTAAAGGCCTTATCTGTGGAAGCCATCTGAAATTAAAACAACAGCATGCTGTGTAGATATCTGAATGACGGCAGAGACTTGCTGTGTTTCAGCAGGATTCACGCGTGACTGAGAAGGAAAAACGTTATTCTAAGCACAACATTAGACATTGAACATTTCCACTTCCTTTGACTCAGACTGGGGTTTGGGTCCAACAGCTGAGGGGAAGCCGGCATTTGTTCATTTAGAACGTCAGTACATGACCCTGAAGAAATCGACGGGGCCGGTCCGTACATCTTGGAGGAAAGGCATGGCATTATTGTATGAGATATAGTACAGTACTGTGTACTGGAACTCTGGGTCTCTGTGGTGCCATCTATTAAGGGCCTCGTCCCAATTCATCACAACTGTGAAGCTGTTCGCCACACACTTTACTCTCACATGTCTGAATGATCTATGCGTGTACGACAACAGAAGCGTGTGCATTTTCAAAGGCTATCCCAGGGAAGCACGTGCGTCTCACGGTTCCGTTTGCAGCTGGTCACGGGTTGAGGGCTTTCATGCCAAGTGTTACGCAGAGAACAGGTAGTGGCCGCACCATTACAAGCACCTCCTCAGCAGTCAGCACCTTCACAGCTGATGTAAGTTGCAGAAAGATCCCGCTGGGCTACCTTTGTACCCATAGGATTCCCATGGCAACACAACAGTCTTACCAGATGTGTTCGCAGAGCAAGCCAATGCATGCTTTTGATTCTGAAGACTCATTGAATGATGTCAAATATTTCCCACTGTTTCATCTCGTTTTTTAAATAATTGTCCCTGTCCTAAATTAGTCATGGATGGTCACCGACTGACCAATAGACCCAGACAGCGTGGGCACGTGGAACAAATGAATTGATGGAAGGCATCTGACAATAATGCAGCCCTGACCTTCCCTGTAATTCAGGGATCTAGGTAGAGCTGTAGCATCCGCTGCATATTTCACCACTAACTTGGTAATGGCTCATGAGCACCACAATAAATAGCCTGGTTACAACTACTACTACTTAGACAGTAAGACAAACAGTCTGGTCACATTATATGCTATAGCATTAACAAGCTAGCATATTAGCACATCATATTTTTTTTATAGCAGGGGCCCACTTGTTTGGAGGATCTGATGCTATGAATTATATTATTCCATATCCGGAACCATTGCTGGAGTAGTGAAAAGGCTGTAGCTATATGCTGTGTTTTAACACTTAAGGGGTAAAGTTTGCTTCCAAAAATAAGCAAAGCCCATGGTTTTGACACATTCTTCATTGTACCTCCACAGATAAAGAGAATCCCTTGGGTGTGTTGAACATTTACAGGCAGAAGTAATGTAGCGCTCAGACGAATGGAGCATCAAGAGTGGAAAACAGATGAGAGTCTCTATCTGGAAGTCATCCACACATTAGTCAACCAATCATATGTGCAGTGTCTAAATATGTCAAATACATCCGATTCAAAACAGCCGCAGCCACTGTAAATGTGAATAACGTTACAAAGGCCTCAATGTCAGAAAATGAAATCCCATGTTGTTGACTAAGTGTTGATCTAGATACAATGTGAAAAATACACAAATATTTCTAAACAGTAGCATAAAATCAACAGCAATCCTATCGATAAGAATATGTCTCAACATTCAAGAAGATAAGGAATGTTATTTTCGGACAATGCTATGGCAGTCCTAACTAATAAAAACAGGCAGATTCATTTTGGCATTGCAATACCTAAATCAAACAAGGAGGTCATGGATAACTTAAAAACACAATTACATGTATTGCCATTCATACAATGTACAATTTCTACTACTTGTTAATGGCAGTCAATGGTCAGACACCGTAGCCGACGTGTTGTGTTTACAGAAACAGGGCCTTTAAATCACCCAAACGCCACCAACAAATTCTCGCTAGCAGGTCAGCCAACCGGACGTCAGTGTCAGCCGCCCTAGTGTAAAAACTGGAGCCATCGCTGCCTATTATCTAATCTATGCACCCATTAACACTTCAACAACTATGTTAGTTTCAGATATAAATACTTTCCTTCCATGTTATATTGCAGAGATGTTCCCATGTGTGACCAGGTGGTAGAAAGTCACAGTGTAAGCTGCAGTATTGTTTGTGTTCTACTTTGGTCAAGCAGGATATGAATCAACAGTTTCAGAATATTTGCTCCACTGAACTTGGATCCTTTTCAAACCATAAATGTGGAGCAAACTCAAGAACCTTAATTATTTACTGTACCTCCATTATAATAAAACATATATGGTAAATGTCTGGTTTAATAAAGTATCATTAGATGAATGATGCTAAACAAAAATAGCGTAGTGGATGTAATGTTATTGCACCCCCCTGGCTCTCTAACTACGTCACAGGCACACCAAGTTGTCACCGGAAAGAGGAATTTCCTGAATAACAACCAAAAGCAGTTTTCAATGACTAAGCTTTGCGCCGTACAACGCTAGACGACTACCCTATCAATCTGATCGTACAAAGAGCACATTCTATTTTCACAGAAAATATTCTCAATCACCCTTGATCATGGCTTTTGTTGACTGACATGATCAAGGCCACAGGCAAGAGTTAAGAGAAACGTTTTTTCCCACAATAAAAAGAGAAAGGAGTCCTCCCATTATTGTGAGCAAGGCATTCCGCTCTCAGCCTGTGAAAACAGTAAGCACAGTAGGACTTGAAGGTGACTGACACTATGCTACGAGACTTGATGGAAGCTAGACTGGTGACTCATAAAGGACTGAATTGGTGCAAAAAGGTTACATCTGTATTTAACACCCTGCAGAACACGGAAGGGAAACTGGAAAGGTTGCCTATACAGTACACTGACCATATCAATTTGTAGGGTGATTTAGTATTTGGATATTGTATTAACTTATTATGAAATCTGCACTGAGATCTGCAGTGCATTTGGCAATTATTCAGACCCGTTTACTTTTTCCACATTTTGTTCCGTTACAGCCTTATTCTAAAATGAATTACATCGTTTTTCCCCCTCATCAATCTACACACAATAATACTTAATGACAAAGAAAAAACTGGTTTGTAGAAATGTTAGCAAATGTATAAAAAAATACAAACTGAAATATCCCATTTACATAAGTAATCAGACCCTTTATTCAGTACTTGTTGAAGCACCTTTGGCAGCGATTACAGCCTCGAGTCTTCTTGGGTATGATGCTACAAGCTTGGCACACCTGTACTAGGGGAGTTTATCACATTTTTCTCTGCAGGTCCTCTCAAGCTCTGTCAGGTTGGATGGGGAGTGTCGCTGCACAGCTATTTTCAGGTCTCTCCAGAGATTCTGGCTGGGCCACTCAAGGACATTCAGAGACTTGTCATGAAGCCACTCCTGCATTGTCTTGGCTGTGTGCTTAGGGTCGTTGTCCTGTTGGATGGTGAAACTTCGCCCCAGTCTGAGGTCCTGAGCGCTCGGGAGCAGGTTTTCATCAAGGATCTCTCAGTACTTTGCTCTGTTCATCAATCCCTCGATCCTGACTAGTCTCCCAGTCCCTGCCGCTGAAAAACATCCCAACAGCATGATGCTGCCACCACCATGCCTCACCGTAGGGATGGTATTGGCCAGGTGATGAGCAGTGCCTGGTTTCCTCCAGACATGACACTTGACATTCAGACCAGAGAATCTTGTTTCTCATGGTCTGAGACTCCTGCTTTTTGGCAAACTCCAAGCGGACTGAGATGGTTGTCTTTCTAAAAGGTTCTCCCATCTTCACAGAGGAACTCTGGAGCTCTGTCAGAGTGACCATCGGGTTCTTGGGCACCTCCCTGGCCAAGGCCCTTCTCCCCCTGATTTCTCAGTTTGGCTGGCTGGCCAGCTCTAGGAAGAGTATTGGTGGTTTCAAACTGCTGATTGAGGCCACTGTGTTATTGGGGACCTTCAATGCTGCAGAAATGTGTTCGTACCCTTCCCCAGATCTGTGCCTCTATACAATCCTGTCAATGAGCTCTATGGACAATTCCTTCGACCTCATGGCTTGATTTTTGCTCTGACATGCACTGTCAAGTGTGGTACCTTATATAGACAGGTGAGTAGCTTTCAAAATCATGTCCAATCAATTGAATTTACCACAGGTGGACTCCAAACTTGTAGAAACATCTCAAAGATGATCAATGGAAACAGGATGCACCTGAGCTTAATTTCAGGTCTCATAGTAAAGGGTCTGAATACTTATGTAAATAAGGTATTTATTTATATTTTCTATTATACATTTGCAAATTTCTAAAAACCTGTTTACGCTTTGTCACCATGGGGTATTGTGTGTAAATTGATGAGAATTTGTATTCATTTAATCCAGGCTGTAACATAACAAAATGTTACAGAATGCACTGTATATTGACATCTTCATTATTACAGGGTTTAGACATGGATTTAGAATTTTAGCTGTAACTTCATATCATGTCATCGTAATGCCAAGCTGAGATTGCTTATGGTAGGCCTACTAGTTCCAAACACAGTTATATTACAGACCAGTGTTGTGTAGTCATGGATGCCAAGGGAAGCCAGGTTTCCCCAAAACAATTACCAATATTTTTTTTAAACATTCAATAATTGATCTTTCGTGTCTGTGTTTCATAATTTTCATTCAATTTGCAAGAGGCTGAATGTGTATCAGTTGAGCTAAACTGAGCGAGCCCAACGGTGAATGGTCCTGGCGCACCAAAAAAAGTGTGGAAATCAGCTTGGATTTGGCTTCTCTTCTATCAAATCGCATTGAGAGCATATGCCATTGACAGAACAACTTGAATTGTGGCATATCGTTGTGTTGTTGTCCTCTGGTGGCTAGCTAGCTATCTAAAATAGTGGCTTTCCTAAATTAGCCATGGATGGAGATAGGGATTTGGACTTGTGGTTTTACTTAATTCTCCGTACTGGACAATGATTATTGAGGCGATCCTGATCCAAACATTAATTCATACATTGTTGTGCCCCTGGCCTGAGAGGATGGAAGTTCAATATGTAGATGTAGGAATCTAATATTAACTAACGTTGCCCATGAATTGAAGTGAGGCTAGCGAGAAATAATTTTAGCCAGGTAGCCTAGGACAACAAAAAACAAAAGCGTGTACTTTATGATAGCTCAGTTGGTAGAGCATGGCGCTTGTAACGCCAGGGTAGTGGGTTCAATCCCCGGGTCCACCCATACGTAGAATGTATGCACACATGACTGTAAGTCGCTTTGGATAAAAGCGTCTGCTAAATGGCATATATTATATTATATATTATATACCGTTTCGTCAACATAAAAGAGAGGAGGATGGCATTGGCGTTTCTCTACAAGTAAGGTGTTTCAACATGTTTTTCTAGAATAAATCAGAACCATGGACAGCCTCATCATATTTAGCTTATGTTGATTGGACCAATTCGTTGTTAGTATATTTTCGTTGTCGCTGTATTAGACTAAGCTCCTGTTTTCTTTGCGACTTGCAGTAACTCTCTGTGGTTCTAAATCAATAGTTGTTTAGTGGTCCAGAATAGAATCCGAAACATTCACATGCTTGACCATGCTGTAGGTTATGTAACTGTCTGTTACATGCTATATGCTTTGCGGTCTTCAAAGGACAAGAGGTTGCTGTCAGGTTTTGTGATAAAACAAAGGTGTGGTTGTTGGTGGTGGGGGGGTGCTTGGCTTCCCCAGTGATTTTACCCACGCACTGCTACTGAGACAAACCACCTTAAAATGAATCAGTTTGACACTTTAGATTGGCCAACATTATTCTGGAAATCTAATATTCTCGTTAGGTGACACTATTCTTGAAACCTAATATTCTCGTTAGGTGAATTACCCTATAGCCAAATGTGCAGGTGAGTAATGGGCAAGATTCGCACACAGTAGGTGTGTCACGAGATCAGCCAGTAAATCGCCTTGTCAAATGAAACAGCATGAGCACTAGAAATAAGTGCTCTCTTTGAAGTTTCAGGTGGGCTGGTAGGAGTCTGACAATTCAAGTGTTGGGGCCGGAGGATCACTTGTGGATTGAATTCATCGCCATGATTAATATCATTTCTGAAAACGTTGATTGGTATACATTTCAAAATTCATAATCTCAGTTTTCAAAATTCCGGGCAATTTGGCGTATAGTAGCTTACATTTTTATAGCCTAAACAGTATATTTGTATAGCCTAAACAGCTCGTTGTGTCGTTGTAGTCTGTCTCCTTACTTTGTGAAGATCAACGCCGATAATATTTTCGAAGTTAAGGCTACTATTTTCTAAGTACTAGGCCACTGTAAGAAGTTCCATCATGAATACAAAAAATATTTAATGTTTAATACAGGTGCTGGGTTACATGGTTTAAAGAAAGAATACTAGTAACAGCTCGCCAACATTGGAGGAATAGAAGGTGTCTTTAATATATGGTAAGAATCAAATACATTATTGCTATTGTGGTAAACCGTGGGGTGTTGGGTTGAGCGTGCAGAGATTGACACAGAGACAGGGATGCTTTAGTCCGAAAAACAGCTTAAGACAGAAAATAAATATATCAAAAAATAATGTAGGTTTAGCTTGGTCTCCCTTCCCTCCCGCGGTGTGCCATCGTGCTCCTTTTATTTAGCCTACACGGCTGGTTGGCACTTTCCTCTAATTACCTCCACTTAGTTGTCCGTGTCCCAGCTCCCGTAATCCCAGCAGAGGGAGCCAAAGACGCCTCACGTACCTCCACTCTATGACCATCCCCCGGGGTAGACCTCCTGGGATACCACACTATAATAAAGTCAGAGAATTCTAATTTGATAAACAGCCTAAAAGCATATACAGTTGAAGTCTGAAGTTTACATACACCTTAGTCAAGTACATTTAAACTCAGTTTTTCACAATTCCTGACATATAATCCTAGTAAAAATTCCCTGTTTTAGGTCAGTTAGGATCACCACTTTATTTTAAGAATAATAGTAGAGAGAATGATTTATTTGAGCTTTTATTTATTTCATCACATTCCCAGAGGGTCAGAAGTTTACATACACTCAATTAGTATTTGGTAGCATTTCCTTTAAATTGTTTAAATTTGGTCAAACATTTTGGGTAGCCTTCCACAGGCTTCACACAATACGTTGGGTGAATTTTGGCCCATTCCTCCTGACAGAGCTGGTGTAACTGAGTCAGGTTTGTAGGTCTCTTTGCTCGCACACGCTTTTTCAGTCCTGCCCACACATTTTCTATAGGATTGAGGTCAGGGCTTTGTGATGGCCACTCCAATACCTTGACCTTGTTGTCCTTAAGCCATTTTGCTTGGGGTCATTGTACATTTGACCCATTTGGAACCAAGCTTTAACTTCCTGAATGATGTCTTGAGATGTTGCTTCAATATATCCACATAATTTTCCTTCCTCAGGATGCCATCTATTTTGTGAAGTGCACCAGTCCCTCCAGCAGCATAACATGATGCTGCCACCCCCGTGCTTCACGGTTGGGATGGTGTTCTTCGGCTTGCAAGCATCCACCTTTTTCCTCCAAACATAATGTGCAGTTGCAAACCAGTCTTTCTTTTTTATGGCGGTTTTAGAGCAGTGGCTTCTTCCTTGCTGAGCGGCCTTTCAGATTATGTCGATATAGGACTCGTTTTACTGTGGATATAGATACTTTTGTACCTGTTTCCACCATCATCTTCACAAAGTCCTTTGCTGTTCTGGGATTGATTTGCACTTTTCGCACCAAAGTACATTCATCTCTAGGAGACAGAACACATCTCCTTCCTGAGCAGTATGACGGCTGCGTGGTCCCATAGTGTTTATACTTGCGTACTATTGTTTGTACAGATGAAGTGGTACCTTCAGGCGTTTGGAAATTGATCCCAAGGATGAATCAGACTTGTGGAGGTCGACAATGTCTTTCCTGAGGTCTTCAAGGTTGGCCTCGAAATACAGGTACACCTCCATTTGACTCAAATTATGTCAATTAGCCTTTCAGAAGATTCTAAAGCCATGACATACTTTTCTGGAATTTTCCAAGCTGTTTAAAGGCACAATCAACTTAGTGTATGTAAACTTCTGACCCACTGTAATTGTGATACAGTGAATTATATGTGAAATAATCTGTCTGCAACCAATTGTTGGAAAAATGACTTATGTCATGCACAAAGTAGATGTCCTAACCAACTCCACAATGAGATAGTTTGTTAACAAGAAATCTTTGGAGTGTTTGAAGAACAAGTAAACTGTAAACATTCGACTTCAACTGTACAAATCCATTGTGAGAGGCTACCTCCAGCAGGCCTGGGGTCAATTCCATTTAAATTCCAGTCAATTCAGGATGTACACTGAAATGACACATTTCTTCAATGCTTTTCAATGAGAAAAAATGTGGAATTGGAATTTAGTTTACTTTCTGAATTGACTTGAAAAGGAATTGACCTCAACCCTGACCCCCTGACTATATACATGTAGGTCTATGTAATGGAAATGAAATGATTGTATAATTATATTTTGATGTAAAAATGTCACGAAGATCATTTTCTCAAGACATTCATTCTCTTTTCCAGTGGGAGATGGCTGAAAGAGCGGAGACGGAGCACACAGAATCTGACACATTTTTGAATTTACCCAGGAGACAAAAAAAATTAAAAAGACAAACATCTAAAGAAGGATGAAAATCAGAGGTGAAAGAGCCTGGGATTGAATTTTTTTTTTTTTTTACCAAAAAGTCCAAAGGTAAGCACAAGAAGAACATTTCCCTGGGAAAGCCCTTAGGGTGACAATGACATACACTTTCCTGGGACTTATCAGTGGGAGAGGGACAATAAAATGGGACAGAGTATGGATAGGGACAAAAACAAACTCTCAAATGACTGCTGACGATGCCAACAGTGAGGATCTGTTCATAACTCAGAAGAAATTTAGAGTAGTACCATCTTCAGATCACTCCGGCAGTGGAGGCACAGGTGAAGCTATCGCCACAACAGTGCCCAGACATACCAAGTCACCTCTACAGCCAAAGAGGAGCCACTGTTCTGGAAGTCTACATATGAGGCAGCCACTCAAAGAGAGTACTTCTTTATCTCGGAGACCTCCACATTCCTCAGCTTTCACCAGTCGTGTGGAGCTGCCGAGTGCTCAGAGGAACCTACCGACCTGTCTGGCTAAAATGATGAGAGCAAAGATAGGCCTACATTGCCCATCCTCACCTAGAAAGGTTAATGACAAGGAAACAAGCCTCCCAATTGGCCAGAAGTCAACAGACACAATATCCAGTAAGTAGAATGACACATTCTGGTGTCAGGTTGAGACTGTATGCATCCTTCTTTAAGATGAAGGGCGAGGGGCAGTCTCCAAGACCACATTCTCCCTTGATGAAGCTAACAGTCCAGTAGTGGGAAGAAAACAAAAAAGTAATGTGAAGATCTTCACACCCACACATTCCTTTAGAGGGGACCCAAAGGTTCAACTAAAATGTAAAAAACAATCACATTGTATTAGTGATTGTAATCCACAAGAATACATTTGTTGATAGATGTTCTTGCTCATAGGTTTCCTCTCCAAAGGTTAAGTTCCATTAAAAACATTCATGTATTGAATTTTATGGAAGAAATTGCATGTCACTCATCAAATAAAGTTTATTAATTTGTCATTGAATGTCATTCCATGTATTACTTCCAGAATCATTTGCTGGTTTTGGTAGTGATAATATGCAACACATTCCAAAGCATCCATGATTTCCACTTTAGTACCAATAATCTAAAACGTTTATTTAATATTCACATTCTGCTGTAAAGGTATGTCAAATGTACACTAGTTGTGCCTGAACAGCTTGATTCCCATCCATTTCCATAGATAGAAAAAGACAGACAGGAATGGTTACTGGTAGACTGTAGAAACACACTGCTAGTGCAACCCTGTCAAAAATTATCATCTAATGTCACAGAATAGAAAAGTAAAAATAGGGAGACTATGGGAACCAGTACTGTAAGGGTAGACAGAGAAAACATCTCGACTTTTGGCTTACAAGTTATTTTATACACTGTTCAGGGTCAATATCTTAAGTCTTTGGTGTTTCATGCTGGTTCCACTGGTGTTTCTGGATCGTTTTGAATCAATCTAGCATCTGTGGGGATCATGTTTGGAATTCCATCAATGATTGGGTATGCGATTCCAAGCTCCTCGTTGATGAGTTCATTGGTCTTTTCCTCGTACCTGAGTGAGTGAAGAGTACAACAATTAGCTTGCTTGTTGGCTGGCTATCTAGCTGATGCGTAGCTAACTCTGGCTGAAAAAAGGCGTTGTTTCTGTCTCAGCTAAGCCATGGCAAAACAATAATGTCGTTGGATGAAGTACATTAGTATTGAATTGGCTTTGTATAATAACTCACCTCAGTTGCTTTTTGGATAGTGGACAAACCAGAAATTCGAGCAAGGAAGTGTCAAACGGGAGTGCGTCCTTCACATCTGTCAAATGCCTTGCCGATACAGGCAGAGGTCTTACGCCCCGTAAAAAAATCACATATTTGACAGACGTTTGAAAACGTAGAGTTTCATTACATAATCTTCTTAAAGCATTCTGAAACATGACTGAAGTAGCCCGTAGATGAGCCTTTTAGTGATGTTGTGAACGAAATGACCAACAGGTCAAGCGAATTTGGAAGAACACAGGTAGTAGTATTACTGTAGTGCATCCACAAATGCAGTCCTCAGTCACTCCGCTATTTGATTAAACTGTTCCGTCCTCTAGAAATACAACTGCCCATTTGAGACTTTCAACAGCAAATTGTGAAAATATTAAAAAGCATATTTTCAGAGACAGTGTCAAATTGGCAACAATATTATTATTCACTACTGATGCATGATAATATAGAACATTACAACGTTGACGTTTGACAAGTATTTTACTAACCACGAGATGGCAGCACGAACTCACGAAAGATTTTACTTTTATCACACTGCCCAATTATATTGCGTGATTAATATCCCACAATATCTCCTTATACATGATATGGAAATGAGTCAAGTAGACACCATGTTTACTAACCACGAGATGGCAGCACGAACTCACAAAGGATTTTACTTATCACACTGCCCAACTATATTGTGTGATTAATATCCCACAATATCTCATTATACATGATATGGAAATGAGTCAAGAAGACACCATGTTTCATGCAAATAAATAAATACATCATCACAGGCTTTATTGTTCAAATGCAGCTTTGACAGTTACACAGATGATATCCAAGATGGCATAGCAGTCGGACTTGTGTTTTGTCTTGTCCCGTGTAAATAGTAGTTTTCCTCGCCTTTTCTGTATATATTTCTTATATATTTTAATCACTCTTTCCATCCTAAATATACTTTCCTGCAACCCGCCTCACCCAATGTGGCACTAGCTAGCTGCAACCTGAGTGGCTACTGCTGGTGAACGCCTCTGTCCCGAAGCAAGCACCAGTTAGCCTTGAGCTAGCCTCGAGCTAGGCCCATCTCGAAGAGATGAGGTCTACCAGCTAATTCTTGGGCTACAATACCTATTTTGCCAATTGGCCTGGACCCTTTTTGCCGACACGGAGCCCCGCCTATCCATCACGACTGGTCTGCCGACGTAATCGTCCAAGGAGGTTTCAACTGGCCTTTCTGTTGTAACCGTGCTTCTACACCCGCATTGCTTGTTGTTTGGGGTTTTAGGCTGGGTTTCTGTACAGCACTTTGAGATATCAGCTGATGTACGAAGGGCTAAATAAATACATTTGATTTGATCTGCTATCCCCGGCCCGCTAGGTTTCTGAATCGCCATGTCTCAGGCTCGCCTAGCGTCGTAGCGACTACCGGACGGCTGCCTGACCCACCTATTGTTGCTCATTGGACCCTATGATCACTCGGCTACACATGCCTCTGCCTAATGTCAAAATTCCTTGTCTACTGCTGTTTAGGTTAGTTATTATTGTTTTATTTCACTGTAGAGCCCCCAGCCCCGCCCTACATGCCTTAGATAGCTATTTTGTCCCACCCCCACACATGCAGAGACCTCACCTGGCTTAACTGGTGCCTCCAGAGACACTAACGCTCTCATCATAACTCAATGCCTAGATTTACCTCCACTGTACTCACATCCTACCATACCCTTGTCTGTATGTTATACCCTGAATCTATTCCACCACGCCCAGAAATCTGCTCCTTTTATTCTCTGTTCCCAACACACTACACAACCAGTTATTATAGCCTTTAGCCGTACCCTTATCCTACTCTTACTCTGTTCCTCTGGTGATGTAGAGGTTAGCCCAGGCCCTGTAGCCCCAGCACCACACCTATTCCCAGGCCCCAGGCACTCTCATTTGTTGACTTCTGTAACTGTAAAAGCTGTGGTTTCATGCATGTTATCATCAGAAGCCTCCCCCCTAAGTTAACCAAAAATTCTGAAATTTCCATCCCCAACTACAACATTTTCCGACAAGATAGAACTGCCAAAGGGGGCGGAGTTGCAATCTACTACAGAGTTCTGTCATTACTATCCAGGTCTGTGCCCAAACAATTCAAGCTGCTACTTTTAAAAAATCCACCTTTACAGAAATAAGTCTCTCACCATTGCCGCTTGTTATAGACCCCCCTCAGCTCCAGCTGTGCCCTGGACACCATATGCAAATTGATTGCCCCGGATCTATCTTCAGAGTTTGTACTGTTAGGTGACCTAAACTGGGATATGCTTAACACCCCGGCCGTCCTACAATCTAAGCTAGACGCCCTCAATCTCATACAAATTATCAAGGAACCTATCAAGTACAACCCTAAATCCATAACCATGGGCACCCTCATAGATATCATCCTGACCAATTTGCCCTCTAAATACACTTCTGCTGTCTTCAAACAGGATCTCAGCAATCACTGCCTCATTGCCTGCGTCCATAATGGGTCCATGGTCAAACGACCACCCCTCATCACTGTCAAAAGCTCCATAAAACGAGCAGGCCTTTCTAATTGACCTGGCCTGGGTATCCTGGAAGGATATTGACCTCATCCCGTCAGTAGAGGATGCCTGGTTGCTCTTTAAAAGCACCATCTTAAATAAGCATGCCCCATTCAAAAAATGTAGAACTAAGAACAGATATAGCCCTTGGTTCACCCCAGACTTGACTGCCCTTGACCAGCACAAACACATCCTGTGGCGTACTGAATTAGCATTGAATAGCCCCCGCAATATGCAACTTTTCAGGGAAGTCAGGAACCAATATACACAGTCCGTTAGGAAAGCTAAGGCTATTTTTTTCAAAGAGAAATTTGCATCCTGTAGCACTAATTCCAAAAGGTTTTGGGACACTGTAAAGTCCATGGAGAATAAGAGCACCTCCTCCCAGCTGCCCACTGCACTGAGGCTAGGAAACACTGTCACCACGATAAATCTACGAAAATCAATAATTTCAATAAGCATTTTTCTATGGCTGGCCATGCTTTCCACCTTGCTACCCCTACCCCGGCCAAAAGCTCTGCACCCCCTGCAGAAACTTGCCCAAGTCCCCCACGCTTCTCCTTCACACAAATCCAGAGAGCTGATGTTCTGAAAGAGCTGCAAAATCTGAATCCCTACAAATCAGCTGGGTTAGACAATCTGGACCCTCTCTTTCTAAAATTATCAGCAGAAATTGTTGCAACCCCTATTACTAGCCTGTTCAACCTCTCTTTCGTATCATCTGAGATCCCCAAAGATTGGAAATCTGCCGCGGTCATCCCCCTGTTCAAAGGGGGAGACACTCTAGACCCAAACTGTTATAGACCTATATCCATCCTGACCTGCCATCCTGCCCTGCCTTAACAACAGATCACTGACCATTTCAAATCCCGCCGTACCTTCTCCACTATGCAATCTGGTTTCCGAGCTGGTCATGGGTGCACCTCAGCCATGCTCAAGGTCCTAAACGATATCAAAACCGCCATCGATAAAAGACAGTACTGTGCAGCCGTCTTCATCGACCTGGCCAAGGCTTTCGACTCTGTTAACCACCACATCCTCATCGGCAGACTCAATAGCCTTGGTTTCTCAAATGACTGCCTTGCCTGGTTCACCATCTACTTCTCAGATAGAGTTCAGTGTGTCAAATCGGAGGGCCTGTTGTCCGAACCTCTGGCAGTCTCAATGGAAGTGCCACAGGGTTCAATTCTCCGGCTGACTCTTTTCAATGTATATATCAATGATGTCACTCTTGCTGCTGGTGATTCTCTGATCCATCTCTACGCAGACGACCCCATTCTGTATACATCTGGCCCTTCTTTGGACACTGTGTTAACAAACCTCCAAACGGGCTTCAATGCCATACAACACTCTTTCCGTGGCCTCGAACTGCTTTCAAATGTCAGTAAAACTAAATGCATGCTCTGACTTAGAATATGTGGACAACTACGAATACTTAGGTGTCTGGTTAGACTGTAAACTCTCCTTCTAGACTCACATTAAGCATCTACAATGCAAAATTAAATCTAGAATCGTCTTCCTATTTTGCAACAAAGCCTTCTTCACTCATGCTGCCAAACAAACCTTCGTAAAACTGACTATCCTACCGATCCTTGACTTCGGCGATGTCATTTACAAAATAGCCTCCAACACTCTACTCAGCAAACTGGATGTAGTCTATCACAGTGCCAACGGTTTTGTCACCAAGGGCCCATATAATACCCACCACTGCGACCTGTATGCTCTCGTTGGCTTCTTATTGGTGTCCTTTAGTAGTGGTTTCTTTGCAGCAATTTGACCATGAAGGCCTGAGTCCCGCAGTCTTCTCTGAACAGTTGATGTTGAGATGTGTCTATTACTTGAACTCTGTGAAGCATTTATTTGGGCTGCAATCTGAGGTGCAGTTAACTCTAATGAACTTATCCTCTGTAGCAGAGGTAACTCTGGGTCTTCCCTTCCGGTGGCGGTCCTCATGAAAGCCAGTTTCATCATAGCGTTTTTTGCGACTGCTCTTTCAAAGTTCTTGATATTTTCCGGATTGACTGACATTCCCGTCTTAAAAAGTGATGATGGACTGTCATTTCACTTTGCTTATTTGAGCTGTTCTTGCCATAATACGGACTTGTTTTAAAAAAAACAAATAGTTTATCTTCTGTATACCAACCCTATCTTGTCACAACACAACTGATTGGCTCAAACGCATTAACGAGGAAAGAAATTCCACAAATTAACTTTTAAGAAGGCACACCTGTTAATTGAAACACATTCCAGGTGACTACCTCATGAAGCTGCTTGAGAGAATGTCAAGCGTGTGCAAAGCTGTCATCAAGGCAAAGGGTGGCTACTTTGAAGAATCTCAAATATAAAATATTTTTTAATTGGTTTAACACATTGTTGGTTACGACATGATTCCATATGTGTTATTTAATAGGTTTGATGTCTCCACTATTATTCTACAATGTAGAAAATAGTCAAATATAGAAAAACCCTTGAATGAGTAGGTGTCCAAACTTTTGACTGGTACTGTATATAATCGTGCGTATGGACAGTATATGTAAACATTCTTAAAGTGACCAGTGTTCGATGACTTCATGTACATAGGATAATGCATTCTGCAAGGTACAGGGTAGAGTACCGGGTGGTAGCCGGCTAGTAACAGTGACTAAGGTTTAGGCCAGAGTATTGGGCAAAGTTAGAAACTTTGTATCATTCAAACTGTTTATCAGTCAAGGCAAAGGGTGGCTACTTTGATGAACCTTTACTGTATCCTCCTAGATGGTAGCAGGGTGCATAGCCCGTATCTCGGGTGGCTGAGGCCCTTGATGATCTACTTGGCATTCCTGTGACACCGGGCAGTGTGCCCCCGATGATGAGTTGAGCAGACCACACCATCCTCTGGAGAGCCATGCGTTTGTGAATGGTGCAATTGCCGTACTAGGCGGTGATACAGCCAGACAGGATCCTCTCAATGGTGCATCTGTAGATGTTTGTGAGGGTCTTAGGGGCCAAGCCAAATTTCTTTAGTCTCCTGAGATTGAAGACACGCACGCTGTTGCAAGTTCGTCAACACTGTCTGTGTGAAGGGACCATTCCAGGTCATCAGTGATGTGAACGCAGAGGAACTTGAAGCTCGAGTAACAAGAGGACAAGCATCTGCTTCAGGCAGGAACACCTAACTTGATGAGGCTGAGGCTCCTCTATGATTAAACTCTGTAAAGACAATTCTGCTACCCAGTGGAGTCTGATGTCCTACTTCTGGTGAATACGTGCATACCATAGCCTAGAGTTCATTGTGTGCAGATACTGGAGAAAAGGATCCATCTCTCAGCTAGCAGGCTATCCAAATGATTCGATATCTCTCACAAAATAGATAGATCAAGGGTCTTTAAAGTAAGTCTCTTTAAAAGTAGGTTCACAAAAAAACAGTGCCATTTCTTTTCTCTCCAATCAAGTCCCCTTTGCCTCTCTCTTGCAGAATAAAATTGTCAGAACCTCCCTGCAACCTAAACATTTATGTTCCCAGAACAGGCAACGTTTTCACTTCTGTTCTCAGTACTTGGAAGAAGAAAAAGATCAGTTTTAACAGTCAGGAAACTTATGGCTTTGTTCCCACAACCAATGTGAAACCCAAAAACAAGGAACCAAATGTGCTTGCTGGGTGGTGTGGTTGAATTAACAGCAAATAAAAACTGAGGCTTCCACAGAAAGTGTCTGGTTGAGAACAACAACATCCCTTCTCCATTTGAAATATTCAGGACATGAAGGCTCAAACATCAGTGCATTGAAGTCAATTTAATTAGAGTAGCTCAAAAGTGGATATTTCAGTGAGAACACAATATAATTGAAAAACATCTATCATACAGAGGCTACTATTACTGGACCTTTTAATCATGCTCCCTTTCCCAGCTGCTGCTTTAAACAAGTCATTTATTTCTCTCAGCTTATACAGTGCATTTGAAAGGTATTGGAATTGTCTGTAGAGCTCCGAGACAGGATTGTGTCAAGGCAAAGATCTGAGGAAGGGTACCAACACATTTCTGCAGCATTAAAGGTCCCCAATAACACAGTGGCCTCCATTATTCTTAAATGGAACAAGTTTGGAACCCCAAAGACTCTTCCCAAATAAATTGAGCAATCGGCGGAGAAGGGCCTTGTGATGACCAAGAATCCAATGGTCTCTATGAGTTCCTCTGTGGAGATTGGAGAACCTTCCAGAAGAACAACCGTCCCTGCAGCACTCCACCAATCAGGCGTTTGTGGTAGTGGCCAGAAGGAAGGCTCTTCTCAGTAAAAGGCACATGACAGCCGGCTTAGAGTTTGCCAAAAGACACCTAAAGTACACTCAGACCATGAGAAACAAGATTATCTGGTCTGATGAAACCAAGATTGAACTCTTTGGCCTGAATGCCAAGTGTCACGTCTGGAGGAAACCTGTCACCATCCCTACGGTGAAGCATGGTGGAGACCGCAACATGATGTGGGGATGTTTTTCAGCAGCAGGGACTGGGAGACTTGTCAGGATAGAGGGAAAGATGAACGGAGCAAAGTACAAAACCTGCTCCAAAGCCCTCAGGACCTCAGACTTGGGCAAAGGTTCCCCTTCCAACAGGATGACCCTAAGCAAACAGCCAAGACAATGCAGGAGTGGCTTTGGGACAAGTCTCTGAATGTCCTTGAGTGGCCCAGCCAGAACCCAGACTTAAACCCGATCAAACATCTCTGGAGAGACCTGAAAATAGTTGTGAAGCAACAATCCCCATCCAACCTGACAGAGCTTGAGAGGATCTGCGGGATCTGTGCCAAGCTTGTAGTGTCATTTATTTAAATAGGAAAGTCAGTTGAGAACAAATTCTTATTTACAATGATGGGCCTACCAGGAAACAGTGGGTTAACTGCCTTGTTCAGGGGCAGAACAACAGATGTTTATATATTTTTTTACCTTGTCAGCTCAGGGATTTGATCCAGCAACCTTTCGGTTACTGACCCAACACTCTAACCACTAGGCTACCTGTCGCCTGTCATACCCTACACCCAAGGCTTTACATCGCTGCCAAAGGTGCTTCAACAAAGTAATGAGTAAAGGGTCTGAATACTTATGTAAATATGACATTTCATATATTTTGTTTTCATAAATTTGCCAAAATGGAGAAAGTTTTTGCTTTGTCAATGGTTTATTGTGTGTAGATTGATGAGGGGGGGAACTATTTAATCCATTTTATAAGGCTGTAACGTAACAACATTAGCAAAAAGTCAAGGGGTCTGAATACTTCCGAATGCACTGTATGGGGGAAATAATTGCATTCCTTGCAAATAAAGCCTTACTATTTCTATGTGTTGTGAAAAATATATGAAATAATAATAATAAACTATTAATAATAAACTATTTGACTTCATCACCTACAGTATGATTTTATATTAAGGTGTTTTCACAACAAAAAACAAATCTGAGATGGACAATCTTGATTGACTTTAAATTAAGTATGAGGAATGATTCAGGAGATGGAAAACCACCCACACAAATTATTAATTGTCATCAGCATTTTTACTGTAGGTTTTTATAAATATCCAGTATACACTTATAAAATAGCTTGTATATTCTCCCAACATATTGGCAACAGTTCTTTGAAACCATCGACTTGATTTCATAATAACATTCAATCTACAAACCTGAGAAACAAACCAAACAAGAATAACAAAGGTTTTTCAAAAACATGCTACACAGTAGCATAAATTACAATGTATATTAGAGCCAACGCAAGCCTGAATTCAGTGTGACAAAAGACAATCTGCTCAAAATACATTGAAACATGTAAGTCTCACTATAGACCCAAGTCTGCCAGTTCAATCCCATATATTAACAAAGGACATTGTTTACATTTATCAAATGATGTCTTTGAGTCTAAGAGACATCAAGGTACTAAAAGTGTCAGCATACTCAATTCAATTATTGCCTCAATAAATAGATTTTTAAAGAAGCAAAGCTTCTATGTCTGTCAGTCACAGGTCCAGTGTTCAACATGGGCAGCTCTTTCCCCTGCAGGACTCAGGATCCCCTCATTGGAGAGTGTAGGTTGACAGTAGGTTGGTGATTGTCCATTTCTGACCAGAGCACTTCTGTATAGCCAGCTGGTAGCCAAACTCCGTTTCGCCGTTCTCTACCAGCTCCAGGCAACGTTTGGAATTCATGTTTTCTATGGAGCCTCCCTTATGGACACAGAGCAAACACAAAATGTTGAGTTATGCAGTCAGTTCACTTTGCTCATATACATTGTGTCCAGTCATTTCCCTGTGATGAAATACATTTTGTCCATCAGGAGCTCCAACTTGTAATGGCAGACCAATGAGGCCCTTTAAAATCAACATGATACATCTGTAATCACAGAGAGAAAATTCATGCAGATGGATCTTTTACATTTGAGCAATTTAGCAGACGCTTTTATCCAGTGCATAGATTTTCATACTTCTTCGTACAGGCCCTCCGTGGGAATCGAACTCACAACCCTGGCGTTTGCATGTGCCAAACTCCTCAATCCCTGCAGGTGACAAAAGCATACCCATAAAATGACGCTGCCTCCACATTACTTGAAATTGACATTTGAACGGAGCAAAATGTGACAATTGTGAAAGGGGTGTGTAGACTCTCTCTACCAACTGAGCCATAAGGGAGGCCGTTTGATAATGTCACCTGGGGAACAACAAGAATCTATATAACTGAGGCTAGCCTACAATCACTAAGGATAACGATCTAAAAGCCTTCAACCCCAGGTTAAGGTCTCTGGTAGGTCCTGCTTTTTCCTCGCCTTCTCTTGCACCCCAGTATCTCTACTTGCACATCATCATCTGCACATCTATCACTCCAGTGTTAATGCTAAATTGTAATGACATTGACTCTATGGCCTATTTATTGCCTCACCTCCCTAATCTTCTACGTTTGCACACACTGTACATAGATTTTCCCATTGTGTTATTGACTGTACGTGTGTTTATGTGCAACTCTGTGTTGTTTTTGGTCGCAAGGTTTTGCTTGATCTTGGCCAGGTCGCAGTTGTAAATGAGAACTTGTTCTCAACTGGCCTACCTGCTTAAATAAATAAAGGTGAAATAAATACAAAAAATATATATGCACATTACTGTAACAAAGTTAGACTTCTGCAGGTACCAGTGGATGTAGAGAATTTGTCCATTGTAAAAAAATATATATATATAAAAAAAATGGCTTGATTGTGTCTGCAGGAACCCTGAAGATCTCAGATTAAGTTAATCGAGGATGTTAAATGGCAACCACCAGATGAGAAAGAAACCACTTTAACAGCATCTGCAGTGGCATGCTACTCAAAGACAGATACAGTGCCTCGTGGAAGTCTACACACCCCTTTCACAATTGTCACATTTTGCTGCCTTCAAATGAAAATGTTTAGAAATGTGGTGGCAGCATAATTGTATGGTATGCTGGTCACCTGCAGAGACTGAGGAGTTTGTCAGGATCCAAAATAAATATGAAAAGAGCAAAGACCAGGTAAAAAAAATTGCCTACGTCTTCTGAATGCCTAACCCTGGGATAGAGGTTTCTTTTTTTGTGGGACAATTACACAAATTTGAATGCCAAAGACACCATAATGACCTTCCAATAGGTGTTGAGTGTTCCTGAAAAAGGTCCATTCTCAGTCCTGACAACCTTTTCATACGTGAGTTCCAAATATCTCTAATGGTCACCCCAGCGTGAGTCGTTTTACGCAAGTGATGTCAGAATGCACTCACTGTTCCAAAATGTGATTATTACACAATAGGACAGTTAACACGCACTGCCTGCTAATTATTTATAGGCTGTTTCAACATGTCAATTTCAAATGAATTTTTAACACGTATTTTCTAACAACAGTTTGAATTGAGGTGTGTTCCGCCTCCTCATTAATTCACATAGAAGTAGCCAATTTCAGCGTTGCAGACAATTATGTTTGATGCTTTACTGAGCCGGTGTTTGCGCGGACCAAGTACACAGATATTTGCGCAGTCTTGCACGAATTAGAACATTTTCTGAATTAATTTAATCGCTTTAGCCGTGATTGCAAAATTAATCAAGGCTCCCTTTGTTATTTAGTTTAATAACTAAAATGCTCGACTGTATTTAAATACATGGATGACAAGTATGCTGTGTGATGCCACGCACAAATTAATGAGCGATTGATTGATGTACTGTATATTGAAGTAGGCCTTTATACCAATAAGTATGTTATCCTATAACAGCTACAGTAAGAAATGCTTTTTCGTTTATCTTGGAATAAAAAATTAAAAAATATTCATCAAATGAATTAGCTACATTTCTAAAAACCAATCTCATATAGTCTGTTCAATTAAGGCTCCCTTTGACTCTTAGGTCTACAGCTCCATGTCATTTCAATAACTTAGCTTCTCAAAGATGCCCTTTGGTGGGCAAAATAGCACTAACTACAATTAATGGCAACAATGGCTGACACTTAAATAACGTGCCATAGAATTCTGCGGCAGCCCGCAAGCTGTGCTGCAGTACGACAACTTTTAAAAGGAGAACCACTGTACGCATCAGCAACCACAGCTAATTAAGTCACTGAAACCCTTAACAAAGAGTTGCAGTCTGTTTTGTAATGGGTGGCCGGTAAAAAACTGGTCCTGAACATCTCTAAAACGAATAAAATTTTCTTTGGTACAAATCATTCCCTAAGTTCTAGACCTCAGCTGAATCTGGTAATGAATGGTGTGGCTGTTGAACTAGTTGATGCGACTAAATTACTTGGTGTTACCTTAGATTGTAAAATGTCATGGTCAAAACATAGATTCAATGGTTGTAAAGATGGGGAGAGGTCTGTCCGTAACAAAGAGATGCTCTAGTTTTGTCTAATCTTGATCATTGTCCAGTTGTGTGGTCGAGTGCTGGAAGGAAATACCTAGTTAAGCTGCAGCTGGCCCAGAACAAAGGGGCACGTTTTGCTCTTAATTGTAATCGGAGGGCTAATATAAATACTATGCATGCCAGTCTCTCTTGGCTAAGAGTTGAGGAGAGACTGACTATCGCTGTACATAACTACTGTAAATAAAAGCAGCATCTACAGTGGTACAAATATATTCTTGAATTTGATCAAATTAAAACGCACATTATTTTCAATTTTGTAGTAACAAGTGGTTGCCAAGGTGAATAATCCAATAATAATTGGTATGACACGGCTCTCGGAACTCATTAAGGAGGCAGCTTCTAAATGAAAATACCTGCAGATCAATAAAATTGTCCCTGTAAATCGAATTCAATTTAGAGGATTGGAGGATTCTAAATTAATATCCAAGGGGATTTTATACAATTATAATGCAGGGTTAATAATAAATGTATATATTTGTAGGAGTTGATGCATTCTTCGTTAGGACAAACCTGGTCTGTGATATTGATTTAGAAATGTAAAACCTTACAGAGAATATCCAGAGTCGGCTTTCTATTCCGCAACAAAGCCTCCTTCACTCAAGCCGCCAAACTTACCCTCGTAAAACTGCCATCCTACCGATCCTCGACTTCGGCGACGTCATCTACAAAATAGCTTCCAACACTCAACTCAGCAAACTGGATGCAGTTTATCACAGTGCCATCCGTTTTGTCACGAAAGCACCTTATACCACCCACCACTGCGACCTGTATGCCCTAGTCGGCTGGCCCTCGCTACATATTCGTCGCCAGACCCACTGATTCCAGGTCATCTACAAGTCCATGCTAGGTAAAGCTCCGCCTTATCTCAGTTCACTGGTCACGATGGCAACACCCACCCGTGTCACGCGCTCCAGCAGTTGTATCTCATTGATCATCCCTAAAGCCAACACCTCATTTGGCCGCCTTTCGTTCCAGTTCTCTGCTGCCTGTGACTGGAACGAATTGCAAAAATCGCTGAAGTTGGAGACTTTTATCCCCCTCACCAACTTCAAACATCTGCTATCTGAGCAGCTAACCGATCGCTGCAGCTGTACATAGTCTATCGGTAAATAGCCCACCCAATTTACCTACCTCATCCCCATTCTGTTTTTATTTATTTACTTTTCTGCTCTTTTGCACACCAATATCTCTACCTGTACATGACCATCTGATCATTTATCACTCCAGTGTTAATCTGCAAAATTGTAATTATTTGCCTCATGCTTTTTGCACACAATGTATATAGACTCTCCTTTTTTCTACTGTATTATTGACTTGTTTATTGTTTACTCCATGTGTAACTCTGTGTTGTCTGTTCACACTGCTATGCTTTATCTTGGCCAGGTCGCAGTTGCAAATGAGAACTTGTTCTCAACTAGCCTACCTGGTTAAATAAAGGTGAAAAAAATGCATTTAAAAAAAGGGGCTTTTATATAATTATAATGAAAGTTTAATAATAATAATAATAAAAATGGTTGCCTCTTAATGAGTTCCGAGAGCCTATCTTCAATATAATCATTAAATTCAGAAGGTTTAACCCTGCAGTAGGTTATAATAATACATGCCTTCTGGGAATGTTAAAAAGTCCAAAAGGTTATGGGCTGAATTTTGGCTGTCAAAAGTATTCAAATCAACCAATGTCAGCCTTTAAATGCTTTATTATGCAAATGTTTGAAGTGCGTGTGGGTGACGGGGAGAAACAAAATGGTGCAGTTTGAGGCCATGAGGTGGAGAGTGATTTTTAAAATATATTTTACCTTTATTTATACAGGTTTTATTCTCATTGAGATAACATCTCTTTTCCAAGAGAGACCTGGTCCAATAGCAGCAGAGGGAACAATGTTTCTGACAAAACAAAAACAACTTACATACACTAACACAACATTAAACAAAACTATAAATCACACATACAGTACAACAAAAACATTTTACATTAAAAACACAAACGTCTCGACTAAAAACAGCTGGCCTAAAAACAACTACACTCTTCCATGATATATAAATCGATCAAGTGATTAAACTCCACCAACGAAACCAGATCATTACATTTTAAAATGTTCAGGAGAGAATTCCAGACAAATACTTATTTTCCACCATAATTTGCAAATAAATTCATTAAAAATCCTACAATGTTATTTTCTGGATTTTTCCCCCTCATTTTGTCTGTCATATTTGAAGTGTACCTATGATGAGAATTACAGGCCTCTCTAATCTTTTTAAGTGGGAGAACTTGCACAATTGGTGGCTGACTAAATATTTTTTTTGCCCCACTGTATATTCAGTCAACACATATATCTTAAGAATATCATGGAATATAATTGAACATTTTTGTTTCTCTTAGAATAAAAACCTTTGTGTAACAACTGTTTTAATAATTAATATGCTACAGTCTAGTTACAGCTTCTTCTGACCAAAACCAAATGTCTTTTTTCTGGTGTGCGTGCAGGACAGAGGAATAGCAATTCTTACACTATTGTTCTAAATTCAATCATCTTCATCCTCATCATTCCATTTATAGAAATTCAATGTTGAACAATTATCAGTTTCTAGCATTCATTTAAGTACATTAGCATTAGCACCAAAAAGCATAATCATTGCTCTAACTCCCCCTTGTGGTGGTCTGGAGCAATGAAGCAGTGGCACAGGGTAACATAGTAAACCACAAATTACCTCTAAGTCCCGCAGCATCATCTCAAAACGTTTAATATTGAGGAACCACTGTATATGGTTGAATCATCAGCATACATGGACACACATGCTTTGTTTAATGCCAATGGCAGGTCATTGATAAAAAATAGAAAAGAGTAGAGGACCTAGAGAGCTGCCCTGCAGAACACCACACTTTACATTTCTGACATTCGAGAAGCTTCCATTAAAGAAAACCCTTTGAGTTCTATTAGATATGGTAGATAGCTCTGAATCCACGATATGGCAGAGGTTGTAAAGCCATAACACATGTTTCCTCAACAACTGGTTATGGTCAATAATATCAAAGGCTAGACTGAAATCTAATAGTACCACAATCCCACAATCTTCTTATTACCAATTTCTTTCAACCAATCATCAGTCATTTGTGTCAGTGCAGTACATGTTGAGTGCCCTTCTCTGTAAGCAAGTCTGTTATTTTATTTACAGAGAAATAGCATTGTATTTGGTCAAACACAATTTTGTCCAACAGTTTGCTAAGAGCTGGCAGCAAGCTGATAAGTCTTCTGTTAGAACCAGTAAAGGCCGCTTTACCACTCTTGGCTAGCGGAATTACTTTAGCTTCTCTCCAGGCCTGAGGATAAAGGCTTTCCTCTAAGCTCAGATGAAAGATATGCCGATAGGAGTGGCTAGAGAGTCAGCTACCATCCTCAGTAGCTTTCCATCTAAGTCGTCAATGCCAGAAGGTTTGTCCTTATTGACCAATAACAATTTTTCCACCTCTCCAATAATAAAATTCAAATTGGAAATGTTTTTCTTTCATTCTTTTTTTTCTTTTTTTATACATGAGTACGATGGCTCACTGTTCGTTGTTGACATTTCCTGCATAAGTTTGCCCACTTTGACAATTAAATAATCATAAAAATAATTGCCAACATGAAATGGTTTTGTGATGAATAAGCCATCGATTTCAATGAAAGATGGAGTTGAATTTGTCTTTCTGCCCATAATTTAATTTAAAGTATTCCAAAGTATTTTCTCCATCATTCTTTATATCATTGATCTTGGCTTCATAATACAGTTTCTTCTCCTTTTTGTTGAGTTTAGTCACATAATTTCTCAATTTGCAGTAAGTCAGATGTGCAGCCAGACTTATAAGCCACTCTTTTTTCCCCATCTCTTTCAACCATACAGTTTTTCAATTCCTCATCAATCCATGCAGAGCCTTAACAGTTCTAACAGTCAGTTTCTTGAAAGGTGCATGTTTATCAATAATTGGAAGAAGCAATTTCATACATTTATCAAGTTCAGCACCTGGATGCTCCTTATTAATCACATCACACCAACAAATACTTTTTACATCATCCACAGAAGAGTCACAGCAAAATATTTCGTATGATCTCTTTAGGCCCAGCTTTTGGAACTTTGGCTTTCCTGGATATTGCCACTGTATTGTGAGCCAATGGGTACGTATACAGCTTTAGAACAAAGTTCTAAAGTATTAGTAAAAATGTGATCGATACATGTGGATTATCTTGTTCCTGTAGTGTTTGGAAACACCCTGGTAGGTTGATCAATAACCTGAAGCAGATTACAGGCTGGTTACAGTGAGAAGCTGCTTCTTGAGCAGACCGCTTGATGAAAACCAGTCAATATTCAGGTGCCCAAGAAAGTAGACCTCTCTGTTTATATCACATACACTATCAAGTATTTCACACATATTATTTAGATACTGACTGTTATACTGACTGTTAGCACTTGGTGGTCTAACACCCCAAAAGAAAAGGCTTTAGAACTGCCAAGTGAACCACAACACAATAACAATTGAATAAGATGTTTTCAAAGCATTACAGGGATATGGCTCTGAATATATACAGCAACACCGCCCCCATTTCTGTCTCTTCTATAGGATGTTATATACTTGCATTGCTACTGCTGTATCATGAAATTCATTATTTTAGTGAGTCTCAGAAATGGCTAATATATGAATGTTAGCAAGTTATTGATTTCATGAACCTTATTTCTAAGGCTACATATGTTAGTATGGACTATTTTCAGCCCTTTCCTGGGTATTTCTTAGACATAATATGGAAGAGAACAAACAGAGCAAGAGAAAAAAATACACATTCAACAGTCCATTAATGAATTCAGCAGTCCATTAATTAACTTAAAGGGATACGGCAAGATTTCGAGATATAGGTCGTTTTTCTACTTACCCTGTCAGACGAACACATGGATACCATTTCTATGTCTCTACATGCAGTTTGGAGATGATTGAAGTTCGCATAAAATTAGCTTAGCACAATTGCTGGAAGTAGATCGCTCCTCTCAAAATAGGGAAATAGACCTAACTACTCCAAAGCTGGGTGGTTGGTCATTTATAGTCTTACAAAGCTATACATATTAATCAATATTATAGCTTATATTCCCCTTCTCTCTCCATTCGATAGGCTATGAATACATGACTGAAGGGTACGCTTCATCATTTTATGCATGGCTTTCTCCCGATCAAACAATGAATGTAACAGACTTCCATCTCAAAAAGTTATTTGAATAGCCTAAAAACATAAGGTAGCCAAGAGTACTAATAATGAGGGTGAACAAACAATATCAACAGCTTATAGAAAAATCTAATGACAAGTTTAATCAAGTTTAAGCTTATTAAGAAAGAAATTATCCATGCAGGCCGAAATGGGCAATAACCTATCTTCCTACTAGGCATATCATAAAAACTTCCAGACAAATTTAAAGTTATAAACAGGAGCTTATTTCCCAAATATTCTAGCCTATGAAGGTGTTGTCCTAAAGGTGTGGCTTTCAAAAATAACAAGAATAAAAGTCCATAGTTTAAGCCTAAGCATAGACTATTCTCAATAATAGCTTTATGAGAGATGGAACGATATTATTTATTTTTCTATTATTTTATGAGGCAAATAAAGCAATTATTATCCAGTTCTGAAGACAGTAGACTGCTTCTATCCAGCCCATGATGTAGGCCTATAAACTAGCTGACTACGTTAAGATGGCCTGCTTTTCATCAGACAATTAATTCTCCATCATGTGTGCGCCACACAGACAGACACAGACGCACACACAAACCTGTTTCGCTCCTTCACCAGAAAGGAATACTAGAATAGATCTGCCATTGCCTGCACTTAGCCTTTGTGCGGCGTTTAACAACATTATCTGTCGTCATGATTCATCCAGTTGCATTCTATTATTGGGGTGGCCAATAGGGCGATAGCATGGTATATCTGCCCTTAACCTTGTTCTGAACATCTCCAAAACAAAGGTCATGTGGTTTGGTAAGAAGAATGCCCTTCTCCCCACAGGTGTGATTACTACCTCTGATGGTTTAGAGCTTGAGGTGGTCACCTCATACAAGTACTTGGGAGTATGGATATACAGTACACTGTTCTTCTCTCAGCACATATCAAAGCTGCAGGCTAAAGTTAAATCTAGACTTGGTTTCCTCTATTGTAATCACTCTTCTTTCCCCCCACCTGCCAAACTAACCCCGATTCCGATGACCATCCTACCCATGCTAGATTACAGAGACGTAATAGATAGGCAGGTAAGGGTGTACTTGAGCGGCAAGATGTTCTTTACCATACGGACATCAGATTTGCCACCAATGCTCCTTATAGGACACATCACTGCACTCTATACTAATCTGTAAATTTCTCATCTCTGTATACCCGTGGCAAGAACCACTGGTTGATGCTGCTTTACAAAACCCTCTTAGGCCTCACTCCCCCCTATCGGGTGTATCTACTGCAGCCCATCCTCCTCCACATACAACACCCATTCTGCCAGTCACATTCTGTTAAAGGTCACCAAAGCACACACATCCCTGGGTCGCTCCTCTTTTCAGTTCGCTGCAGTTAGCGACTGGAACGAGCTGTAACAAACACTCAAACAGTTTTATCTCCATCTCTTCATTCAAAGACACAATCATAGACACACTTACTGACAGTTGTGGCTGCTTTGCGTCATGTATCGTTGTCTCTACCTTCTTGCCCTTTGTGCTGTTGTCATTGCCCAATAAAGTTTGTACCATGTTGTGCTGCTACCATGTTGTGCTGCTGCAATGTTGTGCTGCTACCACGCTATGTTGTCGTCTTAGGTCTCTCTTCATGTAATGTTGTCGTGATGTGAGTTTTGTTCTATATTTTTATTACATTTATTTTTAATTCCAGCCCCATCCACGTAGGAGTCCTTTGGCCTTTTGGTAGGCCGTCATTGTAAAAAAAATGTTTTATGGGTACATAATCATATTAAGACATATGTTGACATCGCCCAATCCTAGTTGCGATATCTAAACATCTATGCGACAAAGGGGACAGAGAATCTCTGTCTGCAACCACGTGCTCTCACTACTGGTGTCCCCCAGGGCTCGGTTCTAGGTCATCCTCTTTTCACCAAGTCACTAAGCTCAGTCATATCCTCACATGGTCTCTCCCATCATTGCTATGTGGATGACATTCAACTTCTTTTCGCTTTCCCCCCCTCCTGACATCCAGCTGGTGACATGACATTGGCCCACCAACATAAAGCTTAATCTCAACAAGACCGAGCTACTCATCCTCCAATGGAAAGCCTGCCCCCTCCAAGACATCTCCATCACGTTTGACAACTCCACAGTCCCCTGCTCCTAGAGTGCAAAGAACCTTGGCATGACCTTGGTCAACACCCTGTTCTCTGCAAACATCAAAAAAGTGATTAGCACCTGCAGGTTCATGCTCTACAACATCCGTAGAGTACAACCTTTCGTCACACAGGAAACGGCACAGTTTTTAATCCAGACACTTGTCATCTCCCGTCTAGACTACTGCAACTCTCTTGTTGTCTGGGCTGCCGCTTGTGCCATCAAACCCCTGCAACTTGTCCAGAATGCCGCAGCCCGCCTGGGGTTCAACCTTCCCAAGTTCTCCCACATCACCCCCCTCCTCCACCCCACCCCGCTCCACACTACACTGGCTTCCAGTCGAAGCTCACATCATCTTCAAGACCCTGGTGCTCGATCAGGTTCAAGTCTGGGCCACTCAAGTACATTGAGACTTGTTCCGAAGTCACTCCTGCATTGTCTTGGCTGTATGCTTAGGGTCATTGCACTGTAGGAAGGTGAACTGTAGCCCCAGTCTGAGGCCCTGAGTGCTGTGGAGCAGGTTTTCATCAAGGATCTCTGTACTTTGTACATCCCCACAGCATGAGGCTGCCACCTCCATGCTACACCATAGGGATGTTGCCAGGTTTCCTCCAGAATTGACTCTTGGCATTCAGTCCAAAGAGTTCCATCTTATTTTCATCAGACCAGAGAATCTTGTTTCTCATGGTCGGATCCAATAATCACCCTTGCAAACTCCAGTCCGCAGGCTGTCATGTGCACATTTACTGAGGGAGGAGAGTTGGCTGTCTAGCCACTCTACCATAAAGGCCTGATTGGTGGAGTATGCAGAGATGGTTGTCCTTCTAGACGGTTCTCCCATATCCACAGAGGAACCCTGGGACTCTGTCAGAGTGACCATCAGGTTCTTGGTTACCTCCCTGAACAAGGCCCTTCTCTCTCTCTCTCTCGATTGCTCCATTTGGTCAGGCAGCCAGCTCTAGGAAGTGTCTTTGTGGTTCCAAACTTCTTCCATTTAAGAATGATGGAGGCCGCTGTGTTCTTGGAACCTTCAATGCTGCAGACATTTACCCTCCCTCAGATCTGTGCCTTGACACAATCCTATCTCGGAGCTCTATGGACAATTCCTTCAACCTCATGGCTTGTTTTTTTCTCTGACATGCACTGTTAACTGTGTGACCTTATATAAACAGGTGTGTGCCTTTCCAAATCATGTCCAATCAATTGAATTTACCACAGGTGGCCTCCAATCAAGTTGTAGAAACATCAAGGATGATCAATGGAAACCGGATGCACCTCAGCTCAATTTCGAGGCTCATAGCAAAGGGTCTGAATACTTATGTAAATACGTTTTTTTATTTTGTATACCTTTGCAAAAATGTCTAAAAACCTGTTTTCGCTTTGTCGTAATGGGGTATTGTGTGTAGATTGATGAAGATAATTTTTAAAAAAGCTGTAACGTAACAAAATGTGTAAAAAGTCAAGTGATCTGAACAATTTCTGAATGTACTGCAAGTGTCCTTTAGGCTGCAAAGCTCAAATGGGCAAAAGTTCTTAATAATTTGGCTATATATTTAGCCTCCAAATATAGATTTAATATACATGTAGGCATAGATTATTCTCGGTTTAACAAACAATAGCCGAACTTCTAGGATTCTCTGCACTCCACACTCACTCATTTCAATTTCAAATGTATGACTTAGGTCAATAGGCAAAAAAACTTAAGTACTGTATGTTCACAGTTCAGATTTGCAAGCAGTGCTTCAGTGTCCTCAAATACAAACTGCACTGATCAGAATGAAATACTTGCTTATAATCTATGGGCTGTGCGTAAAACTTCAACTGCATATCTCATGACTAAAGCCTTTCTGCCCCTAAACAAATTCAAAATCCTTTCAAATAATGCTGTAAAATAAAGTACATGAGTCAAATAAGTACTAGATCTAAAACATAGGCAACAAATGCGAGCTGGTAGATTAGTCAGCCAGGCAAGGTGGAAATGTAACTCCAAGCTTAGATGTGCGCCATGCACAACGGACATGCAGGGACAGCCCTAGCCAATAATACCATAACCATTTAGTTGGATTTCACTACCCTTTGTTGTGACAGTTGGAAATAGGGTCTCAGCTTTCTGGTAGGCACTGAATTTATCTCCAAACTCTCAATATTGACCGTTGTAGCGCTGCTTTTTATTTTTAACCAAATTATCTTTGATATATAGCCCATATAGGCTACATAGCACGGGAAGCACACAACTACTATTTGAGGTGATTGCATAGGCCGACATTCCCTTCAGAAAGTATTCACATCTAGGGCTGTTACGGTGACCGTAAAACCACACAGTCATGACGGCAGTCAAATTCCACTTGACCGCTTAGCCATGGTAATTGGGCTTCTCCAAGCTCTGATGCTGCTGAAGTCCATTAGTAGTCTACCGAACTTGCTAACTGCCTGGTACTAAGCATTGTATTGACTGTTAAACAGCCATCACTAACATTGAGTAGCCACTTTAATAATGAAAAAATTGATGTAATAAATGTATCATTAGCCACTTTAAATAATGTTTACATACCCTACATTACTCATCTCATATGTATATACTGTACTCTACACCATCTTGCCTATGCCGTTCGGCCATCGCTCATTCATATATTTTTATGTACCTTATTCAGTCCTTTACACTTGTGTGTGTGTGTGTATAAGGTAGTTGTTGTGAAATTGTTAGGTTAGATTACTTGTTAGATATTACTGCATGGTCGGAACTAGAAGCGCAAGAATTTTGCTCCTCTAGCATTAACATCTGCTCACCATGTGTATATGACAAATATAATATAATAATATAATATGAAATAATGCCACGGAATCCTAAGCAAATGAACAAGTGTACCCCACAGCCATATGGCAAAGCCAGATCAGGGCCTAACATAAGGACAACTCAGAGTATGCTGTTCTGTTCTACATATCATGTTTCTTTAGACCTGGGCTATATTACATGGATTTATTAGACTTTTTAAAATGTAGATGTTCCAAAAGGTCTACATCAGTGGCTTGTAGGAAGCCAGGAGATGCTAAATGTGTTTATGTTAATTAACGGTCAATTACTGCGAGACCAGCAGTTATTTGCTTGACAATCACACCCCTATTCACACCCCTGGACTTTTTCCCCATTTTGTTGTGTTACAACATGAATTTAACATGTATTAAATATATATTTTTTGTCAATTGCCTACACACAATACCCCATCATCATTACGCTGGAGGCCCTGGGTCTGAACCCTGCCCTGTGCAACTTGGTCCTGGACTTCCTGACGGGCTGCCCCCAGGTGGTGAAGGTAGGAAAAACACCTCCACTTCACTGATACTCAACACTGGGGCCCCACAAGGATGAGTGCTCAGGCCCCTCCTGTACTCCCTGTTCACCCATGACTGCGTGGCCATACACGCCTCCAACTCAATCAACAAGTTTGGAGACGACACAACATTAATAGGCTTGATTACCAAGACAAGACAGCCTACAGGGAGGAGGTGAGGGCCCTGGGAGCCTGGTTCCAGGAAAATAACACCTCGCACAACGTCAACAAAACAAAAAGGAGCTGAACGTGGACTTCAGGAAACAGCAGAGGGAGCACCCCTCTATTCACGTCGACGGCGTACAGATCACGGACAAACTGAAATGCTCCACCCACACATACAGTGTGATGAAGAAGGCACAACAGCGCCTCTTCAACTTCAGGAGGCTGAAGAAATGTGGCTTGGCACCTAAAACCCTCACACACTTTTACAGGTGCACAATTGAGAGCATCCTGTCAGGCTGCATCACCGCCTGGTACGGAAACTGCACCGCCCGCAACAGCAGGGCTCTCCAGAGTGTGGTGCTGTCTGCCCAATGCATCACCGGGGGCAAACTACCTGCCCTCCAGGACACTTATAGCACCCGATGTCACAGGAAGGCCAAAAAGATCATCAAGGACAACAACCACCCGAGCCACTGCCTGTTCACCCCGCTATCATCCAGAAGGCGAGGTCAGTACATGTGCATCAAAGATGGGACCGAGAGACTGAAAAACAGCTTCTATCTCAAGGCCATCAGATTGTTAAATACTATTAAAATAGCCATCACTAGCACATTAGTGGTTGCTGCCCTAAATACATAGACTTGGAATAATTGGCCACTTTAATAATGTTTACATATTTTGCAATACTCATCTCATATGTATATACTGTATTATATCCTATTCTACTGTATCTTAGACTATGCCACTGACATTGCTCACCCAAATATGTATATATTCTTAATTCCATTCCTTTACATTAGTGTTAGATATTACTGTTAGATATTACTGCACTGTTAGACCTAGAAACACAATCATTTCACTACACCCGCAATAACATCTGCTAAACACGTGTATGTGACAAATCAGTTTTGATGTGATGTCAAAGTGGAATTATGTTTTTCAGCATTTTTACAAATGAATTAAAAATGAAAAGCTGAAATGTCTTGATTCACTAAGTATTAGTGCCAGGGTAGCTAGTGGGCGGCAGCATAGCCTAGTGGTTAGAGCGGTGGACTAATAAACAAAAGGTTGCAAGTTCGAATCCCTGAGCTGACAAGGTACAAATCTATTGTTCTGCCCCTGAACAAGGCAGTTAACCCACTTTTCCTAGGCCGTCATTGATAGTAAGATTTTGTTCTTAACTAGTTAAATAAAATAAAACTTCAACCCCTTTGTTGTGACTAGTCAAAATAAGTTCAGGAGTAAAAATGTGCTTAACAAGTCACATAATGAGTTGCATGGACTCACTCTGTGTGCAACAATAGTGTTCATCTCTGTACCCGACACATCCAGATAATTGTAAGGTCCCTCAGTCGAGCAGTGAATTTCAAGCACAGATTCAACCACAAAGACCAGGTAGGTTTTCCAATCCCTCACAAAGAAGTGCACCAATTGGTAGATTTTTTATATTAAAGCAGACATTGAATATCCCTTTGATCTTGGTGAACTTATTAATTACACTTTGGATGGTGTATCAATACAAATATAAAAGTATCCTTCCGAACTCAGTTGCCAGAAAGGGAGGATATCGCTCAGGGATTTCACCATCAGGCCAATGGTGACTTTAAAACCGTTAAGAGTTTAATGGCTGTAACAGGAGAAAACTGACGATGGATCAAAAACATTGTGTTGTAGTTACTCCACAATACTAACCTAATTGAGAGAGTAAAAAGAATGCCTGTACAAAATACAAATATTCCAAAACATGCATCCTGTTTGCAACAAGGCATTAAAGTAACACTGCAAATAATGTGCCAAAGCATTTCACTTTTTGTCCTGAATACAAAGTGTTGTATTGGATTTGACACAACCATATTACTGAGTACCACTCTCCAAATTTCAAGCATGGTGGTGGCTGCATCGGGTTATGGGTATGCGTTACAGACTGAGGAGTAAAAAACAATGTGAATGGAGCTAAGCACAGGCAAAACCCTAGAGGAAAACCTGGTTCAGTCTGATTTCCACCAGACACAGAGAATAATTCACCTTTCAATGACCTAAAACTCAAGGCCAAAGTTTTACTTAGAGCTTCTTTAACCGCAACGAGATCGGTGTACCTATACCGGGATGGTTGATGCTAACGTGCGCTAGTGTGACTAGAATGACGTAAGTAACAGCAAACTATGGGCACAAAGTTTACACTCTTGTTAATCTAACTGCACTCTACCATTTACAGTTATTACAGCAAAAACATACCATGCTATTGTTTGAGGAGAGTGCACAACAACAAAAACGTATCACAGCAACTGGTTTGATACATTCACCTCTGAAGGTAAATGAAGGTAAATAATATACTTGCATTCAGTAATCTTGCTCTGATGATTTGTCATCCTGAGAGTCCCAGAGATAAAATGTGACAGTTTTGTTTGATAAAATCCATTTTTATTTTCAAATGTAGGAACTGGGTTATACAGTTTGAACTCGTGCTGCCTCTGGCTCCACACCCACCTCGCCCAGCCATCTAGATGTGTGAAAGTTAGTGTATAAGCTAATGATCCATCATGTATGACATTCCTGGAAGTGTGTAAACTAAAATTTTGTATCATATATATTTCTGTATGTTCTTTATAGTTAGAAAATGTATATAAAATTTATAAATTGCAGTATTGCAATGCTTCACTGGAACAATCTGAAACTTTGCACACACTGCTGCCATCGAGTGGGCAAAATCGAGTGGGCAAAATCTAAATCTAAATTGCGCCTAAACTGCAATATTATGGCCTTTTTTCGTTTATCACACATAGATCGATATCTAGGCTATATATGGACCGATTTAATCTAAAAAAAAGACCCAATAGTGATTATGGGACATCCTAGGAGTGCCAACAAAGATGGTCAAAGGTAATGAATGTTTTATATTTTATTGTGCGGTTTGTGTAGCGCCGACTATGCTAATTATTTTGTTTACGTCCCCTGCGGGTCTTTTGGGGTGTTACATGCTATCAGATAATAGCTTCTCATGCTTTCGCCGAAAAGCATTTTAAAAATCTGACTTGTTGCCTGGATTCACAACGAGTGTAGCTTTAATTCAATACCCTGCATGTGTATTTTAATGAACGTTTGAGTTTTAACTAGTACTATTAGCATTTAGCGTAGCGCATTTGCATTTCCAGATCTCTAGATGGGACGCCTGCGTGCCAGGTAGGAGCAAGAGGTTAAAGGACCTACCCAGAAAGACTCAAAGCTGTAATTGCTGTCAAAAGGTGTTTCTAACATGTATGGACTTATGTATGAATACTTATGTACATGAGATATTTCTGGATTTAATTCTCAATAAATGTGCAAACGTTTCTAGACATGTTTTCACTTTCTCATTATTGGGTATTGTGGATGGGTGAGAAAAAAAACATGTTGAATTCAGGCTGTAACACAACCAAATGTGAAATAAGTCAAGGGGTATGAATACTTTCTGAAGGCACTGTATATAAAGGCGGCATCTTTGGTAGTAGGCCTATGTTGGAATGTTTAAGACATTAAAATGTACTATTAGAATAATAAATTAGGCATATACAGCTAGCTAGCCCCTATTGATCTAGCAAGGTTATGAGTTTCCACTGTCCTTAGATGTTGATTAGCCTCAAGTGAAACCTTAACAGAAACAAAATATTTTATTTGCAGGAGGGAAATTTCATTGATCAAATGATTTGTTTCCAATTATTAGCCGGCAGTAGGTACGAGGTAACACTATCCCATATTCTGTGGCTAAGTTTAGTTTAGTTTATTAATTCGACCATTTTTAAAAACAAGCACACATAAAACTTGAAAAAGCCACACATGCACATGAGTAAAATCATTGAGGATAACAAAGTCTGGGAATGATTTCCATTGTGGTCCTCGAGACAAGATGGCTAGACAAGATCGAACACAGTTTGGCAGTGAAATAATAAAACAAAAACAGAGAAGAAAAACATCTCATCGATCCAGTTACATCATAGGGGTTATTCATATGGCCACAGAAGACATCAAACATATTTTTACTTTATTTTTAAAGCTGCCCAGAGAGGACATTGTTTTTAAATGGGCAGAGTCAACTCATTCCATTCTGAGGCTCCAGTATACAAGAAAGTACCTTTCCCAGCATTACTCCGGAACCTGTATAAGCACACATCAGCAACACCTGATCTGATGCTATGATTGTGTGCATTCCTAACACGAGGAAAGTAATCAGTTAGATATCTGAGCGCAGGACCATAAATACTCCTGTAAACCAAACCTAGTCTAATCTGGGACACCCAACCTCAACAGGCAGAGAGGTAAGTTCCTGAAACAAGCTCTTGCCTATGTGAATACGTGAACTCACCTTCAATACTACCCTGATCAGATTATTCTTTGCAATCTGGACCTTCCCCTTCATAAATTTAGATAAGGCCCCAAACCAGGAAGTACTAGCATAGTCAAAATGGCATTGAATGAGGGCAGTAGCTAGCCCATTCATAGAGTCCTTATCAAGCAGCTTGGACTTTCTAGCCAAAAACGTAGTCCTGGCATTAACCTGCCCTAGCACTTTATTGGCCATGCTCACACCTCCCAAGCTTCCATCAAGGATACATCCCAAGTAGCTAACAGAGGTTTTAGTAGTCAGCACCTCGCCCCTTAACTCCACACTGATTTCAGAGGACCTACTCAATTTAGGTCTGGATCCAAAAACAATTGATTCAGTTTTCCCTAAGTGCAGAGATAGCTTATTATCTCCAAGCCATTTGCGAATGTTAGTAAACTCTGCGATTAGTATGCTCCCCAACATAGTTTTACTTTTGTGAGACACCAGAAGTGTAGAGTCATCCGCATAAAGAAAAAGAAGGCAAGAACAAGCATCTTTCATATCGTTAATATACAATAAAAACAGGCCCAAGCACGCTCCCCTGCGGAACGCCACAACTCATTGTTTCTGCCTGAGACAGTGAAACATTAACCTCTACTACTTGCTCCCTACCTGATAAATTGGACTTTACCCAGCCGAGAGAGATAATGCTTAACCCCAGTGCCTCCAGTTTGGAGATTAAAGGCCTTCTGTAGGTCAAGCAGTACCACACCACAGAGATTTCGCTCATCAATCTCTTTCCTGAGGAAGTCAGTCAAGTAAAGTTGACATGAATCAGTGGAGTACGTTTTTCTAAAATCACAACTGAAAATCATACATCAGACCCTGTTTGTTAACATGTTCCTACATTTGATCATGTACAACTCTCTCCAGGATCTTTGATGTTACACAGAGGATAGATACAGGCCTATAATTCCCAGGGTCAGACTTTATCCCCCTCTTATACAGAGGTATAACTTTAGCTTGTTTCATGTCCCTGGGAAAGGTACCTTGTTCAAGAGAGATTAACGATATGCGTAATACAAGGGCCAATTTGCTCAGCAGAATCTATAAGAAACCTTGCAGGAATATTATCCAGGCCTGTGGCTTTGGAGCATTTAAGCTCTGCCAGCATACTGACTAGTTTGGCTGTTGCTACCTTTGCAAAAGAAAGAGAGTTTGGCTGAACCCCTAACTCTACATAATACTTCTGGACTTGGTTGCTAACCAGCTTGCTGGCAACAGAAGTAAAAATAAAAAAAGTTTAATTCATTGGCAACTTCTACTTTTTTCATATACCATCTCCCCCCTGATCTTCAGTCCTACTGTTTAGTTTGTTTTTGGTAGTACTACCACAGCCTAGTTCCTTAAATGATTTGCAAAGCGTTTTAGGGTCATTTTTGTTCTCAATTATTTTCTCAGCAAAGTAACCCCTCTTAGCTTCATCCATCCTGCTCTATGCTTCATTACTGTTCAAGGCAATCAGGCTAGTTTGTTACTTGGTTGATTTCACCTACTATGACATCATCTTGGTTGGTTGTCCCTATTATTACATATTCCTTGACATAATGACATCGATGATTTCCCAGACCTGGAACAAACTTTAAAACTGTTCTTGAGCTGTGTTTATCAGATCATCTGCAGAGATATAGCTCGTCAACGATTGTATTGGTGTGTATTCTCCCAAAAATGGTTATTCTATGGAAAATGCGCATGTGCATCTTATGATGGTATTTTGGTTGCTATAACATTTGGTTTGAAGTGACATTGGGCATGATTATTGAAGCATCCTACCATGGGCCCTACCACTCCCATTGTTTCACTAGTAGCGATGCTAACGCTGGCTAAGTGTTTTCAACTTGAATGTGAAAAGATTGATCCGCTAAAGGTTCCTTAATGAGATGCCAAATAAAACAGATTTTAGCATTGAAAGTAGAGTTTTGTTGTGATCATCTTACGAGAATACTATTGTATACTGTTTCTATGTCTTTTTTCAATGTGCTATGGGAAGGGTTTCTATAAATAACCCATTGATGATCAAGTTGTCATCTGCAAAACATAAGGCAAGTTCACAACTGTTAACCCACAGTTTCCCAAACTCGGTCCTCGGGACCCCAAGGGGTGCATATTTCGTTTTTGTCCGAGCACTACACAGCTGATTCAAATAATTCAATCTTGATGATTAGTTGATTCATCTGAGCACCCCTTGGGGTCCCCGAGGACCGAATTTGGGAAACACTGGGTTAGCCCTTTTTAACAATTGATCAAATGCAAAACAGTCCAATAATTGCATATTGCTGTAAGTCTCAAACAAATTACATTAGATTTTCATCTCTCAGCAGTGCATCTTGTAATTTATGCTGCTACAAACCATTGTGCCCAGACAGGAACTATTGAACTCCAATACCAGAGGGCCCTAAACCTAAATCCCTTAAATAATTCATTTAATTTGATAATTAAATCTCTTCACTCCGATAGGAATGATTTATTGCAGACTGTTTACCCTGCACACATATTTTTGCCTTTGTGCAGTGTGCTCAGGAGTGTGGGTCAAATAGGCTGTGAGGCCTATGTGACCTGTGCTCGGATTCTGTAAAGGTACTTCAGGGAGCGTTCACAATGTGTTTTACCTGCCGCTGGTTTGAAAGTAGAATCAAAACTTCCCCAAAGTCACAAGTATCAATATTGTCCACACACTGGTTGTAATTAAATAGCCATTTATTTTACATTACAGCAAAGTGTGAAACTTTTAGATCGGGATTGATCATTTTCAATTCCATGCACAGAAGGTATCCAATATTAAAACATGGACATGGTGTACGTGTTAGACATTTCATGGGTCTTTATTTGGTAGAATTATATCCGTAAGAGTTCACAGCAGAAAGCATTGGATATGAATATAGGTGAAAACAACTCAACCGTCTGTGTAGGGTAGACTGAGGCTGGAGCAGCTGTGGTAGTAAATTATTATGTATAGCTGAGTATCCTTGCTGACTTGTCTCCAGCTAAGCAGCTCTGGCATGTGAGGCCTGGCTCAGTGTGCTGTAGTAAGGACAAGCACTCTAACCTGACAGAACAGCTCACACTCCGCGTTGCCTGTCCCACCTCCCTTGGGGCATCTTCCCGGTAATATTCACTCCACCCTCCCAACTGAATTAAACATGTGTTTACAGCAAGTGCGCATCATGCCTTGGTTATTGTGCTTAACATTTCTGTAATTCATGTTTTATTGCGGATTTGAAGTGGTGTCTATAAAAGGGGCAAATCAAATGGACCAATAAAATAAGAAGCTGATAAAAATCGATGTGGCTTCTCATAGATTTACGACGCAACATTTCCCTCGGGGTCAAACACAGTTCAATATCTCGAAAGATCCCTTATAAATAATTCTCAGCTGTCCGTTTCAGATTAAATCTCTCTCTCGTCATAAAGGACCTCTGGCTTCAAAAACACACACTAAGCTTTCCACTGGATGTTAAAGCAGGAGTCCTTGTGCCCTCCCAAGAGGCAGTGCCACAACTTTTGATCAAACAGCCACCGGCAGCATTACTTTGGGGGTCCACTACTCCACAGTGACAGTTATTCTTGGGATTGTAGGTTGAATACTAACTAACCACTCTCTGTTCTTCAGTTACCATCACTACCTTCTGGAAACAAAGCTTGGTAGATCATTATTTGGGTTCCTGGATCCTTTCACAGCATTATAAGGCTGCATTGAGACAATGACTTATCAATGATCCAAGCCCAGCTCAGTTAATCCTTACCATTATGTCCGGGAGTTGTCATGATGCTTCAACAAAATGTACATTATCCCAGGTGCGTTGGTAGACACAATGTAAGTAACCTAATTGATGTCCCTCTAACTGCCCTGAATGCCTCTGCTGATCCTACAGCTATTGTATGCAGTTATCATGTGCATATGAGCAAGAGTTATACTGTTAGCACTGAGGTGGTGTGCTCTAGTAGGAAGTCCACCTTGTGAAGCTCACCCTGCACTAACATAAATAACAAGAGCATGTCTACTTCTGCTAAGCTTCCCAGTAAAGAAATTGAAATAATCAAACATCCCAGAAAAGTGCTAAAAAAGCCCATGTTAAAATATGTAGCTTAAAACCTGAAGTATCCGCCCCTTTTTAAAATTCTTGCCTAAAATGACATACCCAAATCTAACTGCCTGTAGCTCAGGACCTGAAGCAAGGATATGCATTTGAAAATAAACACTTGTACATCTGTGGAAATGTGAAATTAATGTAGGAGAATATAACACATTAGATATGATAAAAAGATAAAAACCTGTGTTTTTTGTACCATCATCTTTGAAATGCAAGAGAAAGGCCATAATGCATTATTCCAGCCCAGGTGCAATTTAGATTTCGGCCACTAGTGTATGTGCAATGGTTTAGACTGATCCAATACAAAATATTATATCAAGACTACCCAAAATATTCCTAATTGGTTTATTAATACATTTAATTTCATAATTGTGCACTTTCCTCAAACAATAGCATCATATTCTTTCACTGTATTTGCTACTGTAAAGTTAGATTAACAAGAATTTAAGCTTTCTGCCCATATCAGATATGTCTGTCCTGGGAAATGTTCATGTTACTTACAACCTCATGCAAATCACATTAGCTTAACTGTCCCGTGGGGGGAGACACCGATCCTATAGTTAAGAAACAAGGTTCATGAAATCAATATGCTAGTAACAGATGACATTCGTATTTGTACGATCTCTGAAACTCACTTAGAACACCTTTGGTGATACAGTGGTAACAATACAGTGGTTCCTCCAATAAAAGTTTTGTGATTATGCTGCGGGACTTAGAGGTAATTTGTGGTTTAGTACGGTACCCTGCATCATCACTTCATTGCTCCAGACCAGCGCATAGGGAGTTAGAGTACTGATTATGCTTTTGGGTCCTACTGTGTCTCTAACTGACAATGAATGGGCGACATAAACCTAAATAGAAACTGATAATTTTGCACGACTTCAGTATTATTTAATTGTTGTTACACTGAGGTTTTCATTATTTTATTTTGTTAGGACTATTTTCTCTCTTACTGTAGTACTGTAGCCCACTCCCGACTAGTTACATTGTAGAGCGCCTGAGTGGTGCAACAGTCTAAGCGGTGTTGCTACATATGTAGGTTCGATACCCGTGCCGGCTGCCACCCAGAGACCCGTGAGGCGGCTTTTGGTTTAAATTTAGAATCCTCCAATCCTCTAAAATGTCATTATTGGCGGGGAGTAATGTCATATTCTTCGATATGCTGTAGGCGACATGAGTCTCACTAGTGTTGAGTAATGTGCTGTTAAAAGTGGTGTAGGTCTTATTTATTTAAAGAGCATATTGAAGTTAGAAGCAATTGGATTTGAAGCAATAGCCTACAACTATTTTAGCACTGTTTCCCGCTGCTCTAAGACAAGCATGGGGACTGGTCTTGATAAATCAATGAGATTTTATTCTGACTAAATCTCTGTTTGGGTATTGGTTAGACTACAATTATACAATTCGGGTGTTGAAATGTTATGCTCTTAGTGTAACCTTTATTTAACTAGGCAAGTCAGTTACGAACAAATTCTTATTTACAAGGACAGCCTACTCCTTCCTCCCCACCTTGGAATTAAACCCCAGTCTCCCGCACGATACAGGGATTCTTTAGCTAAATAGCCAAATACTGAAGCCTACTCCCAAACCTCACGTTGTACAGTGCCATATTTTCCATTCCATCCTAACAGAAAACCAGAGGGTTTCACGTTTTTCTTGGAATAGAAACACTATAATATGAATCAAATTATATAAGCAAAATTTCTTAAAATCAGTCCCATATACTATGTTCTTCCAATTTTTTAAAATGTTATTCTCTTGTACAGCCACTAATGAAAGGCTATTAAATGCTTCTCAAAGATGCCCGCTGGTGGTCAAACTAGATTTAATGGCACCAGTGGTTCACACTTAAATAACGTATCATAGAATTCTGCGGCACCATGCAAGCTGCGCAGCAGTAAGCTGCAACTTTTAAAGGACAAACTGCTGTACATGGTTATAACAGAAAATACAGAAATGCCATTGGTGGAGGTGTTCCTGTAAAGCTTAGAGATGGCTACAGCTTTATCTGCCTCATCTAAAGGCCATTCTTGACAGAAGCTCCTATGGACCACCAAGTGCTAACAGTCAGTATCTGGATAACTTTGTGAAATGCTTGATAATGTATGTGATATCAACAGACCAGTATATTTTCTGGGTGATTTAGATATTGACTGGCTTTCATCAAGCTGCCCACTCAAGAAAATGCAACCAGTGCCTGCAACCTGACTCAGGTTATCACTCAACCTACCAGGGTATTTACAAAGAGCACAGGAATTAAATCATATATATGTATTAATGCTGCAGACATTTGGTTGAAATCCGTATCCAAATCCATCGGATATAGTTGACTTATCTAGGAAACCAAAGATCCAAAGGCTGGGCCTTATATCGTGTATAAGAGGTTATACAAGAAGTTCTGTGGTGAATCTTACAGCATGTTGTTGATTTACTTATGAAATTGCTTATTCCAGTTACTAATAAACATGCACCTATTAACAAAATGACTGTAAAAACTTAAATTCTTGTATATTGATGAGGAATTTAAAAATGGTATGGTTGAGAGGGATGAGGCAAAAGGAATCGCAAATAAGTCTGGCTGCACAACCAATTGGCGGCAGGTAGCCTAGCGGTTAGAGCGTTGGACCGAAAGGTTGGAAGATCGAATCCCTGAGCTGACAAGGTAAAAAGAAATCTGTCGTTCTGCCCCTGAACAAGGCAGTTAACCCACTGTTCCTAGGCCGTCATTGAAAATAAGAATTTGTTCTTAACTGACTAGCCTAGTTAAATAAAAAGATTAAATAATGATGCCCAGCATAAGACTTTTTCTAATCATAGTCGCACACCTCATGTAACCCAGCTCATGTTAATAAGTTTTGTATCACAACTAAAGTGGCCAAATAACTTCCTTACAATTAAGCAGAATCCGCTTTACAACGGGTGTAGAGCCTAACTGGCACACATGAGCAGCCCGTGAGTTTCAAGTTTGGGGAAGATAAAGGTGCATTTTTATGGTGAAAATGATCTTAAAAGTATTAAATGCATAATCACATTTGTGGTCAATTTTGAAAATGGTGTTTTCCTGCTAATGGAACATTCAAGCTTATAGCCTACTGCCATGTGCGCATTGCTGCGCTTATGTGAAGAAATAGCCTAATAGATGATCAACATTTAAAGCTAAACGTTCTCATCTGTTGTGTCATCTACATTGAGTACATTTTTGGGGGGAATGCTAGTGGTTGTATTAATTTGAGATCTTTCGCATCCCACAACTGTCTCAGACGATGTTTGGAATATTTATTTCATCACACAGAATATATAAACTTTTGTACTATGGGGGATAGTAGATTGACATAGGTTAGTGCTTTTGCTGTTCAGTAGCCTACTCATCTTGTTGGCTGACGAAAAGTAGATGCTGACAGTTCTTCTAACAGCTTCAATGTGCACTTCAGAATTGGCTAAGGACGAATGCAGTTGTGTCCCTGATGTGTCTGCCAGGTTGCATAAAGTTTAATGACACTTTTTATTTTCAAGTCCTCCTACTGTATTAATCCAGATGTTCCTACCACGATAACGCGTTACTCGTTTGACTGTCTTTGAATCTAAACATTCCTCTCACTATTAAAAATGAGGGGCCCTTATTTGAACCTTGAGGAACACCTAATTGTGATGCTCTCAACATTACAAAAGGTCAAAGTAGTACATTTTCAGTGTGATCAGGAGGGTGACATTAGGCCTAATTAGAGAGATGTAATGCCAGCGTCTGCAGTGGAGAACAAGGAGAGTCGTTAGGCGATGTTCATTTTTCTTGCCTAACGTGTTTAATGAGACCGGGGTCAATGACCTACTATGGCTTTTCATATGGCGTTGACACTTTTTGGCAACACTCCGTAATGAGAATCAAGGCCACTTGAATGCAGGCCGGTGAACCACACTTTTAACCCACTAACAGGCCAATCTCTTCACATCTGCTCCTCTTCTCGAAATGCTCAATATCCCAATGCAGTATCTTATTAGCCTGGTTCATCTACCACATTTGTAACTTTGCTAGTGACCAGTGTTGGAGGTAACAAGTTACAAAGTAACGCTTTACAATAGTGTTAGTTTTTCCTCTAATAAGTAATATAATAGAGTACTGTTCCAATTTGAGTAATAGTACTACAGTTACTGATCAAAGATATGTAGTCATTATTTCATTACTTTTGTTTTCATTCCCTTCCTAATCTAATGAAAGTTATTGATCCAAATAAATATTTGTGCTGGGTTGACGGTAGCTGGATTGTACTAAAAACACATTTAAAAAAAGATGACTATGGTAAAATATACGGTGTCCGATAAATATATATAGCATGTACAGTGCCTACGGAAAGTAATCTCATCCCTTAATATTTTCCACATTTTGTTACATTACAGCCTTATTCTAAAATGGATTAAATGTTTTTTTTTTCTTTCAGAAAACTACAGAATATACCCCATAATGACAAAGCGAAAACAGGTTTAGACATTTTTGCAAATGTAAAAAAAAAAAAAAAAAAAAACAGAAATACCTTATTTACATAAGTATTTGCGAGGAGATTGTAAATTGAGCTCAGGTGCATTCTGTTTTGATTTGCTATTTGGTATTTCATTAGAATCCCCATTAGCTGTTACAAAAGCAGCAGCTAACCTTCCTTGGGGCCACACAAAACATGAAACATAATACAGAATGACATAATGCAGAACATCATTAGACAAGAACAACAAGGACAGAACTACATTCATTTGTATAAAGGCACACGTAGCCTACATATCAATACATACACACAAACTATCCAGGTCAAATAAGGGAGAGGCGTTGTGCCAAGAGGGGTTTCTTTATCTGTTTTTTGAAACAAGGTTTGCTGTTTATTTGAGCAATATGAAATTGAAGGCTCCATATAATACAGTACGTTTTCTTGAATTTGTTCTGGATTTGGGGAATATGAAAAGAACCCCGGTGGCATAAATGTGTATAAGTTGACAAAGCAAACAATTTGGGATTTTCAAAAGTGATGTAGTCAACTCTGAGCTAAGAGAGTATGCATAGTATTAATATTAGCCCCCTGATTACAATTAAGAGGAAAATGTGCCGCTCTGTTCTGGGCCAGCTGCAGCTTAACTAGGTCTTTCCTTGCAGCACTGGATCACACGACTGGACAATAATCAAGATTAGACAAAACTAGAGCCTGCAGAACTTGCTTTTTGGAGTGTGGTGTCAAAAAAGCAGAGCATCTCTTTATTATGGACAGACTTTAAAACCACTGAATCTATGTTTTGACCATGACAGTTTACAATCTAAGGTAACTCCTCAACTTGTTCAACAACCCATTCAGTCAGCTGAGTGCCACAGCTGGAGATGTTCAGGACCAGTTTATTACTGGCACCCATTACAAAACAGACTGCAACTTTTTTTCCTTCTTTGTTTTTAACCACATGGTATCCAATTGTTTAGAAGCTACTATCTGGTCTCACCTGGGAGGCCCTCCTCCGCAGACAAACCCAGAAGCCAGCCACACTGCAACTCTTTGTTAACAGGGTTTCAGTGACAAGGATTCATCCCTAACCTGGCTGTGGTTGCTGATGCGTCTGGTATGGTTGCACCCTTAACCACTCACCTGGGAGGCCCTAGACTGCAACTCTTTGTTAAGGGTTTCAGTGACTTCATTGGCTGTGGTTGCTGATGCATATATGGTTGAATCATCAGCATACATGGACACAACACTTTGTTTAATGCCAGTGGCAGGTCATTGGTAAAAATAGAAAAGAGTAGAGGGTGCCCTGCGATACACTACACTTTACATGTTTGACATTAGAGACACTTCCATTAAAGAAAACCCTTTGAGTTCTATTAGATACTGTAGATAGCTCTGATAATTACAAAGTTTTACAAAGCCAGAGCCCGATCGAACATCTCTGGAGAGACCTGAAAAAAATATCCTCAGCTCCCCATCCAACCTGACAGAGCTTGAGAGGATTGGCAGAAAAGAATGGGAGAAACTCCCCAAATACAGGTGTACCAAGCCTGTAGCGTCATACCCAAGAAGACTAGATGCTGTAATCGCTGCCAAAGGTGCTTCAACTAAGTCCTGGGTAAAGGGTCTGAATACTTATGTAAATGTGATATTTCCGTTTTTGCAAAATATTCTTAAAACCTGTTTTTGCTTTGTCATTATGGGGTATTGTGTGTAGATTGATGAGGGTGGGGGGGGGAACTATTTCATAAATTTTACAATAAGGCTGTAAAGTAACGTAATGTGGAAATACTTGTGAATACTTTCCGAAGGCACTGTATAAACTGGAAGTAGAAGCCTAAATATTGTTGTCCATTCGTTTAATCCATTTAGGAGAGGAATGGTAGGAGAAGACAGGAGTAGCAGTTACCTGAGTAAACAGCCAGGCGAGCTTCATGCGCTTGGCTGTGGCGTAGCTGCACTCCAGGAGCCGCGGCCGGTTGTTCACATCCACCAGGCACTTGTTGTCATCGTCATCGATGGTGGGGCTCAGGACCCCCAGGTGAAGCTGATGTGAGTTTGTGTAGTACACGTTCTGGAGAAGGAAAATACAAAAAAAGAACAAGTACCAGATGAGTGTCAAGCAAACAGAATGGAACAAGGAACATAAATGGCATCTGAATGGAGGCACTGAAGGCAAGCATCAGGGAGGCAATTGGGTGGGATTATGTTTGTCTGTCACAAACAAGACATTTAGAGAAGCAATTATCCAAATGTAAAGCAACGTTTGAGCCTTTAATCTGTGATCTCGTATCCTGTAAGCTTATAGCTGACGTGGGATACGGTGATAAGTGGTTATTAAACAGGAGTCGGTCTATAGATTGACATTCCTTTCCAACAGAAGGCTTAATGGTGTTTCCTCACCATTCAGAGCTGGTGACAGAATCTCATTAGTCTGAATGCCTGTGAAGAGAGGACTCTGTCCTGCGTTACCTGCCAGGTCCTTTGATAGGTCCTAATGGTGTTTATTGTAATAAAGCCACATCTTAAAGTGTTTACACACTTTAGAAAAAACATTGTAATTCAAAACAGAAAGTAGTAGTAAAAGGAATTCATAAAAATGCATACATTGGACATTTTTCCAATACAAATTGTGGTTTCACTTTACAATAAGTGTCCCTAATATCATCCAATTACATGGTAGTTACATCAGTAAAATGAAACTACAATGTAGGTACTGCACTTGTTGGTACATAGCAAACCTGTTATTCCTGTACAACGGTTTGTGGCATGCATTTATTCAAGGATTGACAAATAAATTCACAATTATGATATACTGGGTGAGAGGAGGTTTAGCCACAATTAAATATAGTTTGCTGTGCAATCTAATGCACAAAAATTACAAATATCATTCAAAATTGTCGCTGACCATGACAGTGGCCATCTCTTTCACACAGCCAGCCACATTAAAATGCTTTCCGAGAAGAAAGAGGAATCCAGTGGAGTGATTATTTACAGAGGCTTAATTGTAGTGGGACATCCTAATTGCTGGTGTTTGGCAGCCCCACCTGTTCGAACAGTGAAGAGGTGGTGGCAGGACAGAGACAACAGCTGTGCTGAATAAAATAGCCATGTTGTCTGCATATGTGATGAAGAGGTTTCTCAGTGTGGGCTGAGCAATGAGGTTAACCCTAGCAGCTGGGATGGGGAGTGAAGAGAGAGGGGACATCACTATAGTCAGCAACATGACTCAGAAATACAGATATGCATCTGTTGGTCACAGAGACCTTAAACTAGTAGCCAACTTATCTTCATGATGCGTTGTTCCTTCTCTCTTTCCAGAAGCAATCAGTTACAAGGCAAAAATACAGATTGAGGCCTTCAATCAAACTGAAGACTGAGAAATATATCTGCACCAGACCAGGTCAAGGCTTCTTGCATGCATGGCTTTGAGATGTAAGTTGGGTTGTTTGGATGACCCAATTGCTGGATTGCAGGCATTGGGTCAATAGTTGTGTTGTTTTCTGTAACTACATCAAGTTTGGGTTGTTGGTGTTTTGGTAATTAAGGTTGGGCAATGGATATTTGACCCAGCCAGTGGGTTAATTCTCCTGCCACAAGCGCATGAAGTCCACAGAATACTTGCAAGTATTCTAGTTCTGATGTGATTCAGTGACTGACGAGTGGAAACCGGAAATTGTTATTTCATGTTTTGGCTGAATGAAATCCTTGAAAACGGTATGCAACAAAATGTTACGAATTATACATTTGATGGTAATTCAGGTTATAGGTTGTCCTATCATAATCAGGTAGGTAGCGTTACCTAGATTTTCTGTGCTAATAGCTGACACTTCATCTGGACTGTCTCGGACATTGTTTCACATGTTAGCTGGCTAGCTAGCTAAGTTAACATGGTTAGATTTGACATATTCTTGATCTGGGTTCATTTAACCAAGCTATATGCTGGCTTGTCTCATGCTTGCATGGTGATTGATTGAGTTAGCTAGTGTTACTGTACTGGTTTTCAATGGTTTCTGACAGTGGGAGTATTAGTCGAACTTGTGAAGTTGAGGAAGATGGATGCAAATTCTATTAGCTAGCTAACGTTAGAGTTTACCTTAAATTTTACTTGAGCTAGCTAGCTATGTTTCTAATATTTTTGTACTTAAATGCAGAGGTCAAGGCCAATGAATGGACAACAATGTAAAAATTAACTGAATGAGTGGAACCTGGCCTCTGATTCCAAAGTAAGTAAAAGTGAGAAATTTATTTTTGAGAGTGGGGACAGAGCTTAGGGAAGGAAAGAAACACTGATTTTCATTGACCCTGTGAAAAAACAGCATCTTCCACATTGTCATTGATAACCAATAGTACAGCCTTAATGGAAACATGAAACATTAACCTTCACCAGAGCCTCTTAACAACCATGCAGCCACTTTGGGACTAGTTACAGTACATGCACAGCTACCATAGATTGTCTGGCATTCATTTCTCCATACTTGCTTTACTGGTAATTTCACAGACATTCTGTCACAGTGACCAACCTGACACACAATACACACATATTACAGGCTGGGAGCAACTCAATGGGCACTTAGGGACAAAGAGCCTTGCTTAAAAGGCATAACGGCAGTAGTTAGTATCCAGAGATATTGTAGCTGGTAAACCTTTTTCCTGACGGATCACTCTTTGCCAATTTCCCTGCAGGCAGCTTGGGGTTTCGAATATCAGCCTGCCTTTCTAACCTTGATACGACTAACGCCTCTATTATGCGCTTTCCTCACTCCCTTGCCTTTGTACAACTACACTGCTCAAAAAAAGAAAGGGAACACTAAAATAACATCCTAGGTCTGAATGAATGAAATATTCTTATTAAATACTTTTTTCTTTACATAGTTGAATGTGCTGACAACAACATCACAAACATTCTCAATGGAAATCAAATTTATCAACCCATGGAGGTCTGGATTTGGAGTCACACTCAAAATTAAAGTGGAAAAACACACTACAGGCTGATCCAACTTTGATGTAATGTCCTTAAAACAATTTAAAATGAGGCTCAATAGTGTGTGTGGCCTCCACATGCCTGTATTACCTCCCTACAACGCCTGGGCATGCTCCTGATGAGGTGGCGGATGGTCTCCTGAGGGATCTCCTCCCAGACCTGGACTAAAGCATCCGCCAACTCCCGGACAGTCTGTGGTGCAACGTGGCGTTGGTGGATGGAGCGAGAGATGATGTCCCAGATGTGCTCAATTGGATTCTGATCTGGGGAACGGGCGGGCCAGTCCATAGCATCAATGCCTTCCTCTTGCAGGAACTGCTGACACACTCCAGCCACATGAGGTCTAGCATTGTCTTGCATTAGGAGGAACCCAGGGCCAACCGCACCAGCATATGGTCTCACAAGGGTTCTGAGGATCTCATCTCGGTACCTAATGGCAGTCAGGCTACCTCTAGCGAGCACATGGAGGGCTGTGCGGCCCCCCAAAGAAATGCCACCCCACACCATGACTGACCCACCGCCAAACCGGTCATGCTGGAGGATGTTGCAGGCAGCAGAACGTTCTCCACGGCATCTCCAGACTCTGTCACGTCTGTCACGTGCTCAGTGTGAACCTGCTTTCATCTGTGAAGAGCACAGGGCGCCAGTGGCGAATTTGCCAATCTTGGAGGTTCTCTGGCAAAAGCCAAACGTCCTGCACGGTGTTGGGCTGTAAGCACAACCCCCACCTGTGGACGTCGGGCCCTCATAGAGTCTGTTTCTGACCGTTTGAGCAAACACATGCACATTTGTGGCCTGCTGGAGGTCATTTTGCAGGGCTCTGGCAGTGCTCCTCCTGCTCCTCCTTGTACAAAGGCAGAGGTAGCGGTCCTGCTGCTGGGTTGTTGCTCTCCTACGGCCTCCTCCACATCTCCTGATGTACTACTGGCCTGTCTCCTGGTAGCGCCTCCATGCTCTGATAGACACAGCAATCCTTCTTGCCACAGCTCGCATTGACTCAGTCTCATGCTACCACTAGATTGAAAGCACCGCCAGCATTCAAAAGTGACCAAAACATCAGCCAGGAAGCATAGGAACTGAGAAGTGGTCTATGGTCACCACCTGCAGAACCACTCCTTTGTTGGGGGTGTCTTGCTAATTGCCTATAATTTCCACCTGTTGTCTATTCCATTTGCAAAACAACATGTGAAATCTATTGTCAATCAGTGTTGCTTCCTAAGTGGACAGTTTGATTTCACAGAAGTGTGATTGACTTGGAGTTACATTGTGTTGTTTAGGTGGTCCCTTTATTTTTTTGAGCAGTGCATTTGATCTGGCTTATCAACCCTTCCCTAGCGGTTAAGAGCGTTGGGCCAGTAACGGATAAGTCGCTGGTTTGAATCCCCGAGCTAGCAAGGTGGACAAATCTGCCATTCTGCCCTTGAGCAAGGCAGTTAACCCCCAACAACAGCTACTGCTGCCCGGGTGCCAAAGACGTGGCGGTCAATTAAGGGATCCCCCCCCCAGAAGACACATTTCGGTTTACTACATTCAGTTGTGCAACTCATTAAGTACCCGTTTTCCCTTTTACCCTCTCATTTGGAACGGAAGAGATGGACCAGGAAACACTCTTGCTTTTGGACGACTCAACTATAGCCTGAAGTTAAAGAAGAACATAAAAATCTTACATGCAGTGAGTATTCTGTAAATGACACCTTTTTTTTATAGACGAGGGGGAAGTCCTCGAGACACAGACATGAATACTTAGGACTGTGGACACACCAAGCTTGAGCAGTAGCTGGGTCTTGTCAGGTACATGTTGAAAGATTTATGTATTTTGAAAACTGATTGTTAAAAGGAATTTATAATTCATTGAATACTTTGTGCTCACAGAGTGAAAATGTGAGAGGCTAGCCCAGATGACCAAGTGGCTGAACATCTGGCCGGCAAACCAGGTTGCAGAGTACACAAAGGAGGCCGTGATCCAGAGGGCTCAGTGGACCAGACAGAATGGGGCCAAGACAGTCGAGATAGTCAGAGAGTATCCGCGTCTGCTGGATACTCCAGGCATGGTGGGTCATTTTCACAAAAGCAGACTTTAATTTGATTCTTTTTTCTAGGATTAACTAGCCTGGGCTGGCAAAGAAACGTTTTTTTGACCTTGAAGACTGATCCAGTGTTGCTTCCTACCTTTGATTTAATCTGAAGCCTAATAAACTGCATGCTTCCCGAGTCGTAGTGGGAGGACCACAACATATCATCGCGTGAGTTTCCACCGCCATTTCTCGCACAATTCATTTAAAATGACACAAAAATATCCCACCATGTCAAAAAAAAAATAGTCTTTAGCCATTTATAGAATTATACCGGGATTTCATGTTTCCATCAACCCAGTCGTGACTTTTTTCATGCGTCAGAATTCATCTGCATGAAATGGTTGACTGGAAACGTGGTTAGTGTTGTGTAAATTAACCTTTGAGCCCCAGCCTCAAATGAATGAAAGATGTAGGCATCAAACAAGGATTGGATGTTGATGTAAATGGCTATAAAATATACAAAATTAATTATGTGTGGTGGCATTGTCAGTGTACCTCCATGGTTTGCACAAGTCCTTATATTATATATATTTTTTTAAATCACATGATTTCACTAAGGTGGAGGTGACCAGACCCATTTGTGTTGGCTCTTGGGAACTGCTCACAAGTGTTTGCAGTCATTAGAGGACTGGCATTGGAGCAAGATGCACTGCTTGGGGCACTGGATGTGTCCTATTATGCGTTTGATTTTATAGTTAGCTTTTCTATGCCTTTGTTCCTGCTTTTTGCCTATTGTACGGATTGTGGCTCGTTTTCCTTTAGTTCAATTACTGAAGCGCATTCTGGTATGCTTTCATTCTTTCACACCAATTTACTTTGAATACAAATGGTAGATTTTGGAGATTGTGAAAAGTGCTTTATGAATGAAATACACTTATTAAGTAATGAGTCATTAGTCTGTTCTTAGTAGAGTGACATTCAAATGTAATATTTTACACTTGTTCTGTGTAACAATGTTTTAACTCTATCCAAATGTAGACCATTATTGTATGGCAAAACAGCATGGTGTGTGTGTGTGTGTGTGTGTGTGTGTGTGTGTGTGTGTGTGTGTGTGTGTGTGTGTGTGTGTGTGTGTGTGTGTGTGTGTGTGTGTGTGTGTCACCTAAGATATCCGAAGTGTGCCAAAGACTGTGATTATCTATTGATTAGCTCTGGCATCAGAGCTATCAGACAGCTCTGTGTTAATACCACTTAAGACAGACAATGTCACACACACACGCATGCTTTGCTTTGCTTTTCTCCGATTGCAATCTGTGTTTTTCTCCGATTGCAATCTGTGTGCACACCAAGTTCAACTGAGGAATTAGTCTGATGTTTGTACCTTAGAGAATATGAATCAATTCTAATATTCTTATAGCTTAGCTTATGAAATAGTATCTTGTGAAATATACTGAACAAAAAAATGAAACGCAACATGTAAAGTATTGGTCCCATGTTTCATGAGTTGAAATAAAAGATCCCAGAAATGTTCCACATGCACAAAAAGCTTATTTGTTTACATCCCTGTTAGTAAGCATTTCACCTTTGCCAAGATAATCCTTCCACCTCACAGGTGTGGCATATTAAGAATCTAATTAAACAGCATGATCATTACACAGGTCCACCTTGTGCTGGTGACAATAAAAGGCTACTCTAAAATGTGTAGTTGTGTCACACAACACAATGCCAGAGATGTCTCAAGTTTTGAGGAAGTGTGGAATTGGCATGCTGACTGCAGGAATGTCCACCAGAGCTGTTGTCAGAGAATTTAATGTTAATTTCTCTACCATAAGTCAACTCCAATCTTCGTTTTAGAGAATTTGGCAGTACGTCCAACTGGCCTCCCAAACGCAGACCACGTGTAACCAAGCCAGCCCAGGACCTCCACATCTGGCTTCTTCAACTGCGGGATGGTCTGTGAACAGCCACCCGGACAGCTGATGAAACTGTGGGTTTGCACAACCAAATAATTTCTGCAAACTGTCAGAAACCATCTCAGGGAAGCTCACCTGCGTGCTCGTCGTCCTCATCAGGGTCATGGCCTGACTGCAGTTCGGTGTCGTAACGGACTTCAGTGGGCAAATTCTGACCTTCAATGGCACGCTGGAGAAGTGTACAATTCATAGATTAATTCCGGTTTCAACTGTCCCAGCAAATGGCAGACAGCGTATATGGTGTCGTGTGGACGAGCGGTTTGCTGATGTCAATCTTGTGAAGTGTCCCATGGTCGCGGTGGGGTTACGGTATGGGCAGGCATAAGCTACGGACAATGAACACAATTTCATTTTATCAATGACAATTTGAATGCAGAGAAACAGTACCGTGACGAGATCCTGAGGTGGTCACACCAGATACTGACTGGTTTTCCGATCCACGCCCCTACCTTTTTTTTAAAGGTATCTGTGACCAACAGATAGATGTCTTTATTCCCAGTCATGCGAAATCCATCGATTAAGCCCTAATGAATTTGACAATTTACTGATTTCCTTATACGAACTGTAATTCAGTAAAATCTTAGAAATTGTTGCATCTTGCATTTATATTTTTGCTCAGTGTAATAAATAGACATTAGGGCTTTGTTTCAATGTATGTTCTGAAATGCAGGCAATATAAATTCATTATTTGAAATTCAACATTGTATATTGATTGTGAGGGGGTGGGATGGTAGAGTAAGCAAAAATATTCAAGAAAAATTGAAATTAGGATTACATAAATTACCCAACTGCTGGGTCAATCCCCCAACCCAATGTGCTGGGTTTGTCACAACCCAATTTCTACCTTTTAAGATGCCAAAATAGAAATTGTTTTCACCGATTGTTTTCAGTATCCTAATTTTGTTTTCTGATAGTTTCAGGGCAGCCATCTCCAAAGTTCACTCAAAAGGCAATAGTTCTGGACTGGGTTTGATTTCGTTTTTTGGTGTTTTAAATATTCAAATGTTAATTATCTTTTAAACTTCCATTCTTAATCTATTGCTCAGTTATCAACTGGCTCATAATGAATTATGTAGTTGTCCCTTTAAAACAGCCTAAGGTCAACATCCCCATATTGTTCACATTTCTCCCATGTAAAAAAATATTCAGTCTTCGCTATTTTCTTCATTACCACGCGGATTATTTCAAATTGTATTGGATTTATTTGAGACATTGAATGCATGTTGTTAAGTATATTTACTACATTTACTATGTTTATTTTTTTTCTCTGTGAAGTAAGTTCATATTAAGTCATTATTTGGTTTATTTACAGTGCATTTGGAAAGTGTTCAGACCTTCACATTTCCACATTTTGTTACAGCCTTCTTCTAAAATTGATTAAATATATTTTTTCCCCTGAATCTACACACAATATCCCACAATGACAAAGCAAAAACAGTTTTTTTTAAATAAATCTTTACAAATGTAAAAAAATATATATAAATGTATATACCTTACTTACATAAGTATTCAGACCCTTTCCTATGAGACTGGAAATTGAGCTCAGGTGTATCCTGTTTCCATTGATCATCCTTGAGATGTTTCTACAACCAGATTGGAGTCCACTTGGACATGATTTGGAAAGGCACACACCTATCTATATAAAGTCCCACAGTTGACAGTGCATGTCAGAGCAAAATCCATGAGGTTGAAGGAAGTGTCTGTAAAGCACCGAGACAGGACTGTGTCAAGATACAAATCTGGGGAAGGGTACCAAAAAAAATGTCTGCAGCATTGAAGATCCAAGAACACAGTGGCCTGCATCATAATTAAATTGAATTTGTTTGGAACCACCAACACTCTTTCTGGAGCTTGGTCAGGGAGGTGACCAAGAACCTGATGTTCACTCTGACCTTTGGCCTGAATTCCAAGCATCACATCTGGAGGAAACTTAGCACCATCCCTACGGTGAAGCATGGTGGTGGCAGCATTATGCTGTGGAGATGTTTAGACTAGTCAGGATCGAGGGAAAGATGAACGGAGCAAAGTACAGAGAGATCCTTGATGAAAACCTGCTCCAGAGCACTCAGGACCTCAGACTGGAGTGAAGGTTCACCTTCCAACAGGACAATTACACTAAGCACACAGCCAAGACAATGCAGAAGTGGCTTCGGGACAAGTCTCTGAATGCCCTTGAGTGGCCCAGCCAGAGCCCGGACTCGAACCAGATCGAGCATCTCTGGAGAGACCTGAAAATAGCTGTGCAGTGATGCTCCCCATCCAACCTGACAGAGCTTGAGAGGATCTGCAGAGAAGAATGAGAAACTCCGCAAATACAGGTGTTCCAAGGTTGTAGCATCATAATACCCAAGGAGACTTGAGGCTGTAGTTGCCGCCAAAGATGCTTCAACAAATTACTGATTAAAGGGTCTGAAAACTTCTGTAAATATGGTTTAAGTTTAGATTTTTTAAATTAATTTTAAAGAATTTCTAAAAATCAGTTTTTGCTTTTACTTTAGATTTTTAAAAATCTATTTTACAATAAGGCTGTAACGTAATGAAAATGTGGAAAAAGTAATGTGGACTGAATACTTTCCGAATGCACTGTAGATACATTCCAATGTTGTTTAACACACAGTAACCAAAAATGTGATCTAATTTGCATATTCACTGAGTTTACAACAAACAGAATGTTCGCCACAAGTTTCCCAGAATTGTTGGCCAGAAGGTCACAAGTTGCCGCAAATGTACAGCAACCATTTGCCACAAAACTAATTTGCATGTGAAAATATGAGCTTGTCGCAAATTTGAGGCAAATTGGTCAAAGGCTTGCCACAACTGTTTGTCAGAAGCCTGTTTTTTCAGTAAGTGTTTACATGTTGCATTTATATTTTTGTGGCATACACACACGCATTAACACTGACCCATCTTGTAACACATGCCTTAAACATCATCCCACACCCACACATATCCGAGTCCAACCACAGACACCCCACATCACTCATACAGAAGTCATACAGGAGAGGAAGTCTAAATAGATTCATTGGGATCTCCCAACTCTGACATCACCCCATAGAAGTTGACATTTCAAACGGTTAAGGGGGTTATGGTTAGGTAAGTATTAAGGTAAGGGGTTAAGGTTAGGGTTTAGGGTAGGGACATCAAGTATTCCGGATAGCACTAGCACACAGGTGATGAGAGAGAATGGAAAGTCATCATGGTAACTACATTCTGTGTCTGCAACTCTGGTATGCTCCCATGGTGATTTAAATCAGGTGACTTTCGATCCGAGTTGGATCGTACTTTTTTATCCATGTCAAGTAGGCTAATATAGATCATTTTGTATACAATATGATATACAGGGAAAATGGGACAACAGCACACCCTATGAGCAGAACACATTTTATAGAAAGAATTTTACATCTAGTTCCTCATTTGTTGAGGAAATGTATCCAAAAGGACTCGTCTAAGGAGGAAATTGTCAATACCCCCCCCCCCCCCCCCCACATGGCATTTTCACATGTTCAATGCCCAGATAGGGGAGAAAGGACAAGTTTGCCTGGGAAAAATGCAGCGCAAGAGGACTTTTGATATCATTATGTCTAAAGCAACTCCTGTGTTCCGTGGTTCATGTTAAGCACTCTATGAGTCTTTCCCCACATACGACAATCTGCATGGACACCAGATCAAATAAATGACATTTGTGGTGTTGCAGGATATTTTGCCTTTGATATCTCTTTGTCAGTCTCTGGGTGATTAAAAAAATAAATATTATTTGATTATTATAATGATATCAAATGTCCTCTTGCTGTGCATTTAGTTGGATGTGCATATTTTTCTCTCCTTTCAACTAAACTCTGTGTGCCATAAATGAGATCAAGCTCTGCATCTCGTTTTTCACAATAATGTGAATATTATGTACAGCTGCATCCCATGATTGTAAGATATTTGTGCTGTAAACATTCACTGATTTCAATGGATTTTTCTAGGGAGAGATACAGTAACTCCATATCTCGATGCAAGGTTCAGGGACCATGTGATTATGTTAATCTGTTGTTGATAAGATTGCACCCTGTCTTAATGGGCCTCAATGGAGTAGTCTTTGAAATGAGCTTGACTTAATGAAATGACAACCATTTTCATGCCTTCATTTCACATTCCCCTTTCACAATACCTCAGAATACTGAAAAAGGGTGTTATTTTCACACATTTGACTTAGTTGATGCACCATCTCCTTCTGAGCAGAAAACAAGTTCAGTGAAAACTGCTTGGGGGAAAAAAAGAGGATTGATGTGACATTTTTTCAATATGAAAGTTCATATTTTGATCCCAGTTGTGATCAATTATTTCTTTTTGAATACGTGTGAAGTCGTTCTGGAAGAATAGTTTGTTTATATGTAAAATAACACATATTTATATTCCAAAGTCAGACGAAAACATAAATCATTGTCTTCAGTGCTTTAAAAAGGGAGGTTTTTCTAAAGTATAAGGGCTGCTTAAAAAAAATATTTTCTCTGTCTCTAAAGACGGACTTTTTTTCATTCAGATGGTTGACATACTGTACAAGTCAAAAGTTTGGACACCTACTCATTCCAGGGTTTTTATTTTTTACTATTTTCTACATTGTATAATTTTGGTGAAGACATCAACACTATGAAATAACACATATGGAATCATGTAGTAACCAAAAAAGTTTAAAACATTTATTTATTTGAGATTCTTGAAAGTAGCCACCCTTTGCCAAGAATTGGAAAAGTTGTCATCAAGGCATTCTCTCAACCAGTTTCATGAGGTAGTCACCTGGAACACATTTCAATTAGCAGGTGTGCCTTGTTTATAGAAAATATAGGTAATTTGTGGAATTTCTTTCCTTTTTAATGCACTTGAGCCAATCAGTTGTGTTGTGACAAGGTAGGAGTGGTATACAGAAGATAGGGCTATTTGGTAAAAGACCAAGTCCATATTATGGCAAGAACAGCTCAAATAAGCAAAGAGAAACAACAGTCCATCACTCCTTTGGCATGAATGTCAGTCAATACAGAACATTTCAAGAACTTTGAAAGTTTCTTCAAGTGCAGTTGCAAAAAACATCAAGCTCTATGATATACCTGGCTCTCATGAGGACCGCCACAGGAAAGGAAGACTGAGTTACCTCTGCTTAAGAGGATAAGTTCATTAGTTACCAGCCTCAGAAATTGCCGCCCAAATAAATGCTTCAGAGAGTTCAATTAATTAACAGACAAATCTCAACATCAACTGTTCAGAGGAGACTGCGTGAATCAGGCCTTCATGGTCGAATTGCTTCAAAGAAACCACTACTAAAGGACACCAATAAGAAGAGACTTGCTTGTGCCAAGAAACACGAGCAATGGACATTAGACCGGAAATCTGTCCTTTGGTCTGATGAGTCCAAATTAGAGATTTTTCTTCCCCTTTTCACTTTGTCATGATGGGGTATTGTGTGTAGAGTGATGAGGATAAAAAAAAATGTAATCCATTTTAGAATAAAGGCTGTAACGTAAACATTTTGGGAAAAAGTGAAGGGCTCTGAATACATTGTCCCAATGCACTGCACAATATTGCGGAGACGACTCTGTTACAGAAGCATATATGATATCCATTATCTTTAAGATTTCAATACACTTATTCTGGCCTACATTCATATTGTTACCGATACCACAGCATTTCAGTCTCTAAGAGTCATCGAAAATAACTTCTACATTTTTTACACTGAGCCGTGTGGAACAAAGGCCTCTCTGTACGAGGAATAGAAAGGGAGCATGTCAATCCCTAACATATAAAAATCTCATTGCGTATTCATTGCGAGAAGAGACTCAATCCCGATGGAACGTTTCTGTTAAATGTAACAATTCTGGAATAACAGACAGACGGAAAGTAATTCAGAGCGATGGGCTAGAACAAAAGGCCCTTGTGTTAGCAGAGAGCTCTTTATTAATGTTCCTCTTTGTTTTTCAGCAGGCTGAAGTTGATGGCACAGGAGCTCCTGCTTTCTATTACTGAGCTACTGTACATATGATGCTTCATTACTTAGGGGTTGGGTTTATGGTTAGGAGTTATGTTTAGGGTTTGGGTTAAAGGGATTTTGGAAATCTACTTCCCCAGAGTCAGATGAACTCGTGGATACCATTTTTATGTCTCTGCGTGCAGTTTGAAGGAAGTTGCTAGCGCAATTGCTAACTAGTGTAAGCGCAATGACTGGAAGTCATTATGCTAACGCTAGTTAGTTTTGCCAGCCAGTACTATCTTTAACTTCCTTCATACTGGACACAGAGACATAAAAATTGTATCCATGAGTTCATCTGACTCTGGGAAAGTAGATCAAAGGGTCTAATTGCCAAAACCCCAAAGTATGGTTCAGGTTAAAGAGAAAATAATTTTTTTGAGTGGAAACTAATTTTAGGTCCCCACAAGTATAGAAGAACAAAACATGTGTTTGTAGCACTCCAGTAACTGTCAGGATTTGTACATTACACAGCCAACATGTACTAATCCCTCTTCAATTAACTCAGCAAGGACTTCATTGCAAATATATATATATATCTTTCTCCAACTGAGTCACTTTTCTGTTCATATGCTAGGCAAGGAAGAGATGGTGCTGTCAATTATCTGAGCCAACTCTCAATCCTTCATTATGAAACTAATTTCACACAGATGTCACATCAATGCATCTAAAGTTAATTAGCAAAGATGCCAAAGTAACTTTCAACAAGTGTGTAACAGACGACTGAAAACAACCTCCCCTTTGGATTAATAAACATGGTAAGACTCCAACCATCTGCCTCCTGTGTCTGCATTTGGGTCTCGTCTTGTGCCTTGATACCACCTTTGGTAGTACTACAGTATAGATCAAACCAGTCAAGGCAGAATTACACATTTCTTTCAGTGTTTTTTCTGTAGTTCGTTCTCCCTTTCACTCTCTGCAGTAACCTGTAGAGTGCTCTTTGATAAGATCCTTTGATAAGAAATATGGATCCCTAAAAGGTTTCTCCCACCCAGTGCAGTGCCAATTGGGATTTTCTCCATATCTCCACACAGTCTAGTCTGGTCTCCTAGGTAACACCAGATCTAATGGGGCGATTCCATGCCAACTGGAGCGAAAAAATTTTTTTGGTATCTCAGATTGTTGTTTTAGCAATTTTCACATAGAAACTTAATTGGGTGGAAGGATGTTAGACATGCTTTTTACATTTGCATCACAAACCATACATTAGATTTTTTTTTAAGCGGCCATTTTAGATCTTTTCTATACCTACAGTATACATGCCTCCTATAAGACCCTATGATCTGTGAACCGTGCAGTATACAGACAACATCTTGGTATCAATGTACTCCTTATAATGTTCTCTCAAATATGTATTATGTCTAGATTCTGAAATAAAAACGTTGACATTCATTTATTCAATAAAAAATATCATAAAATGACCCTTTTTGATATTTCTTACTTAAATAAATCATATTTGGAACAATATACCCTTCAAACATCACATTTCCTGGGGGAGCTCTGGTACTTTTATTGATATAACCCATTTTATACATAGATTTACATAATAGGTAATTAACCAAATCACAAGCCTCGTTTAAGATTGCACATTCAGCAAATCACCAGCAGAGAGACTTCACTTTGAATATATTTACCATTCACTGTGTTGGTAGCGCTAATAAAATGTCTCATAACTTCAGAATTAGCACAGAGCCCATTCTGGAAATGTGATGTACATGTAGAGTACGTCGTTCCAAACAATACGTCTTAAAATGAACAAAATCAAAAGGTTGTATTTCAGGGAGTAACATTAACTTGCTTGACCATGCTGAAGGTCAAGTAACTTTGTAAAAAGCTAATTGCTTTGTGGACTTCACTGAACATAGGTTGCCCTCAGGCTTTGTGATGAAACAAAAAGGTGTGGTTGATTTATTCTGCCACTGTCATCTTATTGTATGGGCCTTACTTCATATGCCTTGCCACCATGATATAGGCCTAAAAGGTTACCGAGCAAACAACGCAATTTTCACAACACATCGGTTGTAATATGGCTTTTTTTCTGGCTTGGCTTCCCCAGAGATTTTACCCACACATCGCTACTGGAGGCGAGACATTTCCTAGTGGCATGGCAGACCATCCGTTCCCACAGGAAATACTCTTCTACCTCCTCCATAGTAGACAAGCCATCACTCTGATTGGTTGCTGGTTCATGGTCAATGACATTCACCACTGTCATAACTCTCCTGTGAAGATCTGAAGGATCAGGTTACAGTGGGTCCTCTCCCTCTCTCTCTCGCTTTATGGCGGTCGTAAAATACACTGCCTCTGGGCTCAGTAGTAATGAAGATTGGAATGTAACTGTGGAACACAGAGAGACACTTGGACATCAAAAAGGTTGAATAATTGAACAGTATTTCTGTATTCCAAGCAGTTGGAGTAGTCTGTGGACACTTAAGGGACAATCACGTTGAGTTTGTTTCATTTGGTGAACTCATGAAGGACAGGAGACACACATTACTGTTCATTTCTTTGTATACACTCCTCAATTATGGGGATTTTTTATTTTTTATTTTACTAGGCAAGTCAGTTAAGAACAAATTCTTATTTTCAATGACGGCCTAGGAACAGTGGGTTAACTGCCTGTTCAGGGGCAGAACGACAGATTTGTACCTTGTCAGCTCGGGGATTCAAACTTGCAACCTTTCGGTTACTAGTCCTACGCTCTAACCACTAGGCTACCCTGCCGCCCCGATTGCATCTGAATGTTGTATGAAATAAATGATTGAGTATAGGAATACTTTTGAAAAGATGAAATGTGATGTTAGCCTTCTAAATGAGTTTGGGTTTTCATATAAAGTTATAACTAGTCAGTGACCACACCCCGTGAGCACAGACATTTACATCGGTGTCATGGAACGATGCTAAGATTATTGCAGATAAAGGGTTTGCGACGTTCAGGAATGATGAGGTAATAATACATTTTTTTTATTATTTTACCCCTTTTTCATCCCAATTTCGTGGTATCCAGTTGGTAGTAGTTACAGTCTTGTCTCATCGCTGCAACTCCCGTACGGACTAGGGAGAGGCGAAAGTCGAGAGCCACGCGTCCTCCGAAACTCAACCCAACCTTGCCGCACTGCTTCTTGACACAATGCACATCCAACCCGGAAGCCAGCCACACCAATGTGTCGGAGGAAACACTGTACACCTGGCAACCTGGTCAGCGTGTACTGCGCCCGGCCCGCCACAGGAGTCGCTAGTGCACGATGAGACAAGGATATCCCTGCCGGCCAAACCATCCCTAACGCGGACGACGCTGGGCCGATTGTGTGCCGCCCCATGGGCCTCCCGGTCACGTCCGGCTGCGACAGACCACTGCCCCGGTAATAATACATTAATAGAAGACTGTAATCAATAAGATAAAATATCTGAAGAGTTCTATTCGGGAAATTTAGACTCAAACATTTTCCCAAGGTGCCCCAACTTCCTAGTTAATTACTATTCAGTGATTTGTTTAATTACGGAATAATTACACAGAGAATTGGTTTGATAATTGAACAGTCTTCACTTTTAATCATAGTCAACGCTACAACACCACCTTTCACCTCCATCCATACCCAGATAATGCTCTGATAGAGTTTGTATAGGCTTACACACTGATGGAGTGCAATGGTATCTTATCCTAACCCCTAACACTCCATCATAGTACAGAGGCAGGATTCAGCCTGAATACCCAATGTAAAACATCTCTGTTTGTATTCTACAGTCATTCCTGTAGAGTTACTGTCTAGAACTCAACTGCATTTTGGACTTCAGCACCTTCGCAATTGATAATCTCATATTTTGGGTTTCAGCAACAACAACAAAAAATCACATGAAAGTGTTATACATAATAATTCAGTTATCGATCATGAGCCAAATGTACGTCTCAGGGGGAAAATGAAAATGTATAACGACAGCGAGACAGAATAGTGAAAGTGCAGCAGTTTGGAGAGCTACAGTAGCCGTGTAGATTGATTTCCATCTATGGTTTAACATTTCAGGCACCAGTCGATTATATTGACTTCTCCGGCAATAGTGGAACATAGTGTCCTCAGAAAAACTCAAGATGCCGTACCAGACTGTCTTGTTGCAATTATGAATTATGCAATGTGACTATGTAGACGGCCAGACATTCATTGTTTATGATGCGTTAAAATCCAGCACATTACCAAAGAGGTAAAAGGAACAAGTCGTATAAAAGCACAAGGCATTGAGAAACACCTTTTCCAAGAGCTTTTACATTCAACGGACAAGGAAACATGGATGAATAGCTTGAGTCATAGTTAGAGCAACAATCTGATTTTGTAAGTGGGGAAAAGACCCAGGAATAATTGCTGTGGTGTTTGCGTTAGGACCAGGACAGAGTTGGGTAGAGGGGTTAGATAGAGGGGTTAGAGGGCACTCACCTGTGGCGTCATCCCATGACAGAGGTACAGGATGGGGATGTTGTCCGAGTCAGGCCCCTGGTCTAGACACAGGTCATTCCTCAGCATGTTCTTTACCTGGAAGAGACAGACCGAGAGGAGGAAAATAATGCAATAACCAGGAAAGAGGGACTGAGACGGATTAAGACTGCAGAAGCTCGTTAATGGACAATCTGTTTTCTGAAAAGCCGTTAAGCTCGGCCTTCTTCCATCTGGCAAACGCCAATGGATAATTAGTCCTTTAACAATAGAATGATACAGCGCAAAACTGGTTTGTGTGACGAACAGTTTGACAAACGGAAGCACTTTAGGCTAATTACGGTTAGCCTCGAAAGACAAAACACAATAGTGTAAACAATTGGCTTCCATTATCCTCACATCAACAAGGGAAGAAATACGTTTTTCCACTGAATAATTGCGACAAAAATAGTCCTGCAGCATCTGTTTGACCACAAATTGAGAGTCAGGAGAAATGTGCAGTTTGGAGCAGGGTTTCGAGCTACAGCTACAAAAAGAAATAATAAATGCACTTTTCTACTACTACGCCTTGTTTATTTTTCTATATTCTGTCATTTTTCAATAAATGACTGTGGACTAATGTCCTTGTTATGTTAATGTCATTCTCAACAGTGCACTTCAGATTATCATGTTCATTTTTTCAGAAAACAATCACGTGAGATTTAGTGGTCACTGTCAAATATGTATTCATATGCGTTTCACCAAGTTGTTTTGATAGCTGCCAACATAATCACATGCACAGCTTGACTCCCACACACGCTCAGTAGCGTCATGGTTTGGCATCAAACAATTCAAACACAGTTGTGATGTGAAGTGCTCATCAAACAACCAAGCAAAGCGTTAAGAGGGGCGGGCAGCTTATTCTTGGACAATGTCATTACTCATACTTCAATAAAACTGACCTATTTTTTTTTTTCAGGCATCTTCAAACTTTCTTTGCTTCAGTGGAGGTATTGTCCACAAGCTGTGGCTTGAAATGGACTCCTAGGATAGTAATGTTTTATGTTCTCGCTAAGATATTGCAAAAGACTGTATCAGCATTTACAGTACGCATGCCTCACACTACATGCACACTATAGCATCACGTTTTATGACTGACATTGTCAGTATACCGATGATAAACTAGTCCTCACGTGACATTTTTTCTAAATGACAAAATGCCTCGAGATTTCGCAAGTGGAAAAGGGACTTTAATACATGAAAATGTCATGACATACTCACCACTCCATAAGCAATAGTGTCACTGTAGGTTCTCATCTCAGAGTAGATGTTAGCCAAGAACCACCTGAAAGATTTACACTGCAGTCTGTTCCTCAAAGCCTTCCTCTCCGTGAGGTCCCCTATGTCAATCCCTGAGTCCTAGAAAGAGACACATGGATACCCACATGACAACTTATTATTATTATAATAATTTTTTTACATAGAACATTTATGGAATACACATTTAGACTGAAAAGACTCGGGCCTGGAGTTTCTGGCCAGGTCGCATTTTTAGGAATAACTCAGGAGGCTATGGTCTTCACCTGTGGAGGAATGTTCCAGGCCATGTAAACGTGGTTCTTGTATTCGTCCATCCACACCTCGGCCACCCTCAGCGCATTCCGCCGCACATGAGCAGTCAGATCTTGAGTGTAGGGCTTGTGAGCACGCTCGATATGGGCTATCCGAGAACAGGGTAGGACCTCCACACTGCCCCCACACTGCCATACCTGAAGTTACACACAAAAATGGTCAAAATAAAATACACATTTTTAAATAGGTAGGAAGCTGAGTTCTAGCCCTGGAAGTGTTCAGAGCCCAGTAGTACACATAGGGTTAGATACAAGGAGGAAGTCAGTATCCAGACTTCCATCCTTTTTATGCAAGTACATGTCGGATATAATGTTACGACAGGCCTGATGGAAACAGCGAATTTGTCGGTAAACTTGTGTCATTAAAATGTATTATGTAAATGCCTTTATGCGCAAATATTGATATAATAACAATAAAGTAAACTTGGAGTCACGCGATGAAAGAATGCAGTTTATTAAGCTACAGATGAAATAAGTTATGATAAACTTCACAGGGTGAGAAAATGCGAATATTGTTTTCATGCAGACTTTAGGATATTCACTTGGAAATTTGTCGCCAAATGGATAGAAACCTAGCTAGTGTCTGTAAATGACCTGTGACATATTGACTGTCTGCCACGTCTCACTCAAAATCAGACAACTGTGGTGCTACCACACTCATAGTATGAACGCTTTTAAGTGCACAACCGCCACCAAATGGCTTTTACAAATCACCATATTTTGTAAAGCGACATACTATACAGCGTTATGAGGAGCTTTTATTTAGCATACAATGTACAGCGAGGGATAAAAGTATTTGATCCCCTGCTGATTTTGTATGTTTGCCCACTGACAAAGAAATGATCAATCTATAATTTTAATGGTTGGTTTATTTGGACAGTGAGAGACAGAATAACAACAGAATAACAACAGAATAACAACAAAAGAATAAGAAAAACACATGTCAAAAATGTTATAAATTGATTTGCATTTTAATGAGGTAAATAAGTATTTGACCCCTCTGCAAAACATGACTTAGTACTTGGTGGCAAAACCCTTGATGGCAATCACATAGGTCAGACGTTTCTTGTAGTTGGCCACCAGGTTTGCACACATCTCAGGAGGGATTTTGTCCCACTCCTCTTTGCAGATCTTCTCCAAGTCATTAAGGTTTCGAGGCTGACATTTGGCAACTCAAACCTTCAGCTCCCTCCACAGATTTTCTATGCGATTAAGGTCTGGAGACTGGCTAGGCCACTCCAGGACCTTAATGTGCTTCTTCTTGAGCCACTCCTTTGTTGCCTTGGCTGTTTGTTTGGGGTCATTGTCATGCTGGAATACCCATCCATGACCCATTTTCAATGCCCTGGCTGAGGGAAGGAAGTTCTCACCCAAGAATTGACGGTACATGGCCCCGTCCATTTGATGCGGTGAAGTTGTCCTGTCCCCTTAGCAGAAAAACACCCCCAAAGCATAATGTTTCCACCTCCATGTTTGACAGTGGGGATGGTGTTCTTGGGGTCATAGGCAGCATTCCTCCTCCTCCAAACACGGCGAGTTGAGTTTATGCCAAAGAGCTCCATTTTGGTCTCATCTGACCACAACACTTTCACCTAGTTGTCCTCCGAATCAAGCAGATGTTCATTGGCAAACTTCAGATGGGCATGTATAGGTGCTTTCTTGAGCAGGGGGACCTTGCGGGCGCTGCAGGATTTCAGTTCTTCACGGCTTAGTGTGTTACCAATTGTTTTCTTGGTGACTATGGTCCCAGCTGCCTTGAGATCATTGACAAGATCCTCCCATGTAGTTCTGGGCTGATTCCTCACAGTTCTCATGATTATTGCAACTCCACAAGGTGAGATTTTGCATGGAGCCCCAGGTCGAGGGAGATTGACAGTTATTTTGTGTTTCTTCCATTTGCGAATAATTGCACCAACTGTTGTCACCTTCTCACCAAGCTGCTTGGCGATGGTCTTGTAGCCCATTCCAGCTTTGTGTAGGTCTACAATCTTGTTCCTGACATCCTTGGAGAGCTCTTTGGTCTTGGCTATGGTGGAGGGTTTGGAATCTGATTGATTGATTGCTTCTGTGGACAGGTGAGATTAGCTGAGATTAGGAGCACTCCCTTTAAGAGTGTGCACCTGGGAGCCAGAAATCTTTCTGATTGAGAGGGGGTCAAATACTTATTTCCCTCATTAACATGCGTTTTTCTGGATTTTTTGTTGTTGTTATTCTGGCTCGCACTGTTCAAATAAACCTACCATTAAAACTATAGACAGATAATTTTTTTGTCAGTGGGCAAAAGTACAAAATCAGCAGGGGATCAAATACTTTCCCCCCCTCACTGTATACTGTGTAATATCAGCCTTTGTGTGTTTGTATGTTTATTTCGTCCACCCACTGTACTCTTGCTGAGTAGAGCCCTCAAGAACTCTCCCTTTCCTTCTCTCAGAGAAATCCTTCTTATGGGGATTATAATGGGGCACATGCCTACAATTTTGGACTGGAGACAACTATCTGCAGACAACATTACACCTGGCTGTAGAAGGTATGACGAATAGTGGCTGAGACTAGAAATATATCAGTTATGAGTGCCGACTGGTTTTTCCCTGACGTTCATTGTCAAAGTCAACACACAACCTGGTCAGGAGCTCAAAGGAAAAATGTGCTAATTGAGCTGTTGAGTGGAGCCTAACTAACAAATGCATTGTAAATTGTGAAGTCTGCCTGCTGAGATAAAATGCTAAAATAATCAAATGGCAGTAAATAAAACACAAACATAATGAGGATAGATCTATAAATAAAGTATTTCTTAAAGCACAGCATGTGGTTATTGGGTACCAGGGAGGAGGAATCTGTAGAAAAACAGAAAAATCCCATCCCTTGTTTTGGCAGGCCTAAATACAACTATTCATTAAGGTGGATGTAATGCCCAGTGGACAGATGTGCAGTTCCTGATTCTGTCAAGAAAATGCCTCATTTACATAATAACTGACAACGGACGATCCATGACTGGATGTCTGTTATCTGCAACATTAGAGGTGATTATGTAAGCACTCGCGCACATAGATTCTGTTAAGAGAGCGCAGATAAGCCATTCCATAGAGGATTTCAAGTTAGCCATACACTCAACAATAAAATCGGTCGGTCCCTGAACTTTTGCCGTACTGTATTGAAAAGTCACTCCAGCATACTTGTGATCTTTATGCTCCTCCGATTCAATGGATTTCTATACCATAATTTCAGTCAATAGGATTATATAGAGAGTCCTCAAACTTTTGCCATATTTCCACACAATAAGTATTTCCCATTCAGCCAGGTCCCGAATGCAATATAGTTGCTAGAGAGCACATTTCACCCTCCGGCAGGATGAAGTTAGCCAATCAGACAAGCTACTGTATGATACAGTCTATGGAGTGACAGCTTGAACCACAGCTGATATGACTCATTATCATTATATTAACACCCAGTCTTGAAGGGATTTTTGACACCTACCAAAGAGAAGGCTGTTCCCACAAAGCTGCAAGGGAAAGGAGGCACAAATACCCACACAAGACGCACTGTGTGGGTCTCACTAATGTAGAGTGTGCATGTACAGTGGGGAGAACAAGTATTTGATACACTGCCGATTTTGCAGGTTTTCCTACTAATGTTTTATCATAGGTACACTTCAACTGTGAGAGACGGAATCTAAAACAATCCAGAAAATCACATTGTATGATTTTTAAGTAATTCATTTGCATTTTATTGCATGATATAAGTATTTGATCACCTACCAACCAGTAAGAATTCCGGCTCTCACAGACCTGTTAGTTTTTATTTAAGAAGCCCTCCTGTTCTCCACTCATTACCTGTATTAACTGCACCTGTTTGAACTTGTTACCTGTATAAAAAAGACACCTGTCCACACTCTCAATCAAACAGACTCCAACCTCTCCACAATGGCCAAGACCATCAATGAGGCATCAATGATCATGAGGAAGGTGAGGGATCAGCCCAGAATTACACGGCAGGATCTGGTCAATGATCTGAAGAGAGCTGGGACCACAGTCTCAAAGAAAACCATTAGTAACAAACTACGCCGTCATGGATTAAAATCCTGCAGCGTAAGCAAGGTCCCCCTGCTCAAGCCAGCGCATGTCCAGGCCCGTCTGAAGTTTGCCAATGACCATCTGGATGATCCAGAGGAGGAATGGGAGAAGGTCATGTGGGCTGATGAGACAAAAATAAAGCTTTTTGGTCTAAACACCACTCGCTGTGTTTGGAGGAAGAAGAAGGATGAGAAGAACACCATCCCAACCGTGAAGCATGGAGGTGGAAACATCATTCTTTGGGTATGCTTTTCTGCAAAGGGGACAGGATGACTGCACCGTATTGAGGGGAGGATGGATGGGGCCATGTATCGCGAGATCTTGGCCAACAACCTCCTTCCCTCAGTAAAAGCATTGAAGATGGGTCGTGGCTGGGTCTTCCAGCATGACAACGATCCGAAACACACAACCAGGGAAACTAAGGAGTGGCTCCGTAAAAAGCATCTCAAGGTCCTGGAGTGGCCTAGCCAGTCTCCAGACCTGAACCCAATAGAAAATCTTTGGAGGGAGCTGAAAGTCCGTATTGCCCAGTGACAGCCCCGAAACCTGAAGGATCTGGAGAAGGTCTGTATGGAGGATTGGGCCAAAATCCCTGCTGCAGTGTGTGCAAACCTGGTCAAGAACTACAGGAAACTTATGATATCTGTAATTGGAAACAAAGGTTTCTGTACCAAATATTAAGTTCTGCTTATCTGATGTATCAAATACTTATGTCATGCAATAAAATGCAAATTAATTACTTAAAAATCATACAATGTGATTTTCTGGATTTTTGTTTTAGATTCAGTCTCTCACAGTTGAAGTGTACCTATGGTAAAAATGACAGACCTCTAAATGCTTTGTAAGTAGGAAAACCTGCTAAATCTGCAGTGTATCAAATACTTGTTCTCCCCACTGTATGTCCCATAGTCATTTCTAAGGGTTCGTTTGATGTACTTTTAGCTCTTTGGAAATGTGCAAGTCGCTGAGCTGGTTGAGTTTCAGCTCGCTATGTGGCGGGGAGGGGCTGAGCTGAGCTGACTGGCTGTATCGTCCAGCAACAGACAGCAGTGCAGCAGGGACTCACAGCAGCAGGGACTCACATACAGAAGCAGCAGATTGTTACACACTAATGAGTCCAAGAGTCCTCAATATAGGCCAAATCCTAAATTGATATTCCGGGTTTGTACATAACTCAGGTTGTGTAAATTATTGTTACAGGTTTTGGTTTTTCCATTTATATTTCGAGGTTGGACCTCAGGACTTTAGGTGCACCGATTGGCGTCACCTCATTAGTATGTGTTACACCTGTGCGGGCTTGTCATCTCGTTAGTCAGAGGGCATTTCACCTGTGCTGGCACAGGGGATATTTAAGAGCAGGTGGCACATGGCTCCAGTTGGATGAGAGATGTAGAGGGTTAACACCTTTAATTGGCTCGCTCCATTTAGATTTTTTTTTAAAAGGTTATTTTCTTCCCTGTGTTTATTTTGCTCAACTTTTTGGTTTGCTTCCTCTTTTTAAGTTTTGGTTGCTTAAATTGACTCTTAGCATAGATTTCAATGGGGGACCGATCTCAAGTTAGGATTTGGCATATTACTGAGCAGATTATAATTATTTTGCACTCCACTCACCCTGATGCCAAGCTCCACATTTTCTCCACCATAGACCTCCATTCCCTCATCCAATAGGCCAATCTCCTCAAAGTACTTCCTGTCCACCACAAAACAGCCAATAAGAGCTGGGCTCCTGGTACAAAGAAATCAAAAGAGAGAAACAGTCAATTATGCAGTGGTTCTATGAACTACTTCCTAGTACTTTCTAGTGTATTTGTAACACCTCTGAGCTCAGCTGGAGATTTTCCACATTTGATTTCTTGATATGTTTTCAATAATAAACCTGTTTATTTTTTGTTGTTGTCAAGAATGAGGATTACCCACATGTTACTAAGTAACAGCTGTCTAAAAACAACCAGGAGAAAGAACAGAGCTTTGATCTACATCAAACTGATGCAACAGGTTTACACACAGGATTCTTACTGGTTCTGTTATTAATAAGATGAGAAAAAAAGAAGGAACCCGCACACTGCTCGATAGTATCAATGCTCTTTAGTAAGCTTTACGTATGGGACTCACGGCCTTCGTCAGAGCTTTTCTGTTATTAAAATAAAATAAGCCACAACATTGTGAGGGTTTCTCAATGCAACACAGTGCCTGTGAAATAGCACAAGACAACTGTTGATTCCTAAGTCTTTGCTGACAGTGACCTGATAGGGGCGGTGTGGTTGTACTGGGTCCACCAGACTTTGGGCGGGTTCAGGTAGCGACACCATAGCTCCCAGTCGAAGCCCTGAGCAGACAGCGGATACTCCTCGATCTCAAACGTGTCATACTTGATGTTGTCAAACGACGGCGAGACGATGCGCGTTCTGTCTTCCTTGATCCTGAGAAGAATGGGCTCGGCCCTGCAGGGAAGACAAGGCATAGTGGGACATTGTGTTGCTGTGAGATACATTTGGTGTCTTTTTCAATGAAAACAATATGAGGGTGAACACAATCACTTCCTTAACATCACAGGAGATATGGGGAAACAGCAGGAATGAGCGTCTTTCATCCTGGCCACTAATTGTTAATGGCTCATTATGGAATCTCGGCCTATGGCTACAGCTTCCAGTATCCCGGGCCACACACAGAATATTAAGCCGATTTGGAGTGAGAGACGTGTTGATTTGGTGAGGGAAACAAATGAGGTTGGATAAATATGGCCATGTATTGTATGTCAGATCACAATCCAGACATGAGTAAAAGCCACAGCTAAGGAAATACACTTATCACAACATTGAGTGCCTAGTGAAGGTTTGGGCTGCCTTCAATAAAAAATAAAAAATAAATGGATTCAATTAGATTTTTCCCCCCTACAGATCTACACAACCTACTCCATATTTTCAAAGTGAAATCAAATTGTACAACACCCCACCTCCCATGTCCTGATTGCACATGTCTTTTGGCAGCCATTACAGCTGTGAATAATTTATACTGAATAAAAATAAAAACACAACATGCAACAATTAATGATTTTACTGAGTTACAGTTCATATATAAAGGAAATCAGTCAATTGAAATCAATTCACTAGGCCCTAATCTATGGATTTCACATGACTGGGCAGTGGCACAGGAAATCAGAAAGAGTTTTTCTACACAAAAGCCTTTATTAAAGACAGAAATACTCCTCAGTTTCATCAGCTGTCCGGGTGGCTGGCTTCAGACAATCCCGCCAGTAAAGAAGCCAGAAGTGGAGGACCAGGGCTGGCATGGTTACACATGGTCTGTGTGTGAGGCTGGTTGGACGTACTGCCAAATTCTCTAAAACGACATTGGAGGCGGCTTATGGTAGAGCAATGAACAATCAAGTTCTCTGAAAAACAGCTCTGGTGGATATTCCTGCAGTCAGCATGCCAACTGCACGCTCCCTCAAAACTTGAGACATCTGTGGCATTGTGTTGTCGTACAAACCTGCACATTTCAGTGGCCTTTCATTGTCCCCAGCACAAGGTGCACCTGTGTAATGTTCATGTTTAATCAGCTCCTTGATATTCCACAACTCAGGTGGATGGATTGTCTTGGCAAAGGAGAAACGCTCACTAACAGGGATGTAAACATATTTGTGAACTAAATTTGAAAGAAATAAGCTTTTGTGCATGAAGAACATTTCTGGGATCTTTTATTTCAGCTCATGAAACCAACACTTTACGTTGAGTTTATATTTTTGTTCAGTATATATTTTTGTTCAGTATATAAGATTCTACCAACTTTGCACAACACTTATGGCAACATACTGTATTATCCATTGTTTTTGGTAAAATTGCTCAAGATCAGTAAATTTGGTTGGGAAACTATTGTGGTGACAGCATCATATTACAGGTATGCTTGTCACCGGGAGGGACTGGGGAGTTTGTCAGGATCAAAAGAAATATGAAAGGAGCAGAGCCCAGGTAAAAAGTTAGAGCTAAACCCACCATTGTCTTCTGAAAACCTAACACTGGCTTAGTTTTTTTATGTATTTTTTAAACGGGACAATTACACACGTTTTAACGCCAAAGACAAACCAGAATGGCTTTCCAAGAGGAGGTGAGTGTTCTTGAATGGTCCAGTCTCAGTCCTGACTTAAACCCACATGAAAATCAGAGACAAGGTTTGAATTTTCTTGTCCATACATTTTTACATTTAATCCAGAGTGACAAAGTAGTGAGTGCATACATTTTCATAGTGCTGGTATAGATCACAATCAAATTTACTGAGCTTGAGTAATGTTGAATACAATCTATGGATCCTTATAGGAGTTGTGCAAGGTTGGTAAAATTAGATTCAAAATGATTCACAGTTGTGGTCATGGCTGCCAAAGGTGCTTCATCAATTAACTCTGGAGACTCTAGGATGTGAAGACATTCGCAATCAATACAGGTTCTTTTTATTTATTCATTTACAAAATGTTCTATAAAATGTTTATTAGTTTGAAAATCGAATTTAATCTGTGAACAACAGATGCATATATCTATTCCCAGTCATGTGAAATCAATAGTGTCAGGCCTAATTTATTTATTTAATTTGACTGATTTCCTTACATGAACTGTAACTCAGTAAAATCTTGGAAATTGTCACGTTTATATTTTTGTTCAGTGTCGTTCTACTCACTAAAAAGTCATTTGAAGTCTTCTACATGGGTGTTGAGTTATCCATTATAGACAAGATAGACAGAAAATCTGTTGCTGACTGGCACTTAACTGGTATTAGACTAAATGTGCGCAGTTTCTAATAATTTAATGTAGAATAGAGTGACGTGATAAATAAATATAGCAGTCAGTCACCCTCTCTTGTTTAATGGCAGACATTGTTCAATCAATCATTCAAAATAAAAACGTTAGAGCTCCACAAACACATATGGAGGTCATCAGCAGACAGCACAAATAGCATCAGACTTGTTCTATATAAAAGGCCTCAGATCAACGTTAAAATGAATAGTCAACATGTTTGTCTGCATAAAAGACCGGCTGAGAGCCTCATGCGCTCTCCTTTTCAAGCACTGCCGTCGCATTGAGCCAAATGATTTCATTAGTTCGAAGACACAATATCTGGTAGCTCAGAAGAGTGAGAAGGGCTCTGAAATGTCTGTTCCGAGAGCTGTGCCAAAGCACCTCAGGAGTTTTTTGGGATTGAGCCCAGGCTCTTCAGAGATATATGTGTCGGTCGGTCGACCTGTCAAGCTGTGGAGAGAATGATTAACAGGCACATAAACTGTCAGACGACAGAAAGCCCCGTTTCACTACATTGCCATGAACAACACCTTGATGAAAAACACATCTCAACTCCAGTCAGCAGTACGTCAACCCTTTGATCACTCCAAGCCCTGAGGGCAGGCACATATAGTATTCTGACAACCCTCTCATCTAATCAGTTATGTAATAGCTCTATTCAGTAATTACTGAGAAAATGCAGCACATATCAATTAAACCGCACATACAGCAAAGATCATAAGTAGACATGAAATGTTTGAAGCTGTTGGATAGATTGGAACATACACGCGGCGTTCCAGTCCCTTACCATCCAATGTTGAACTCCACGTGGGCGTCGAACAGGGCCACGACGGGGGCGCTGGCGGCCCTCCACCCACTGACCCGGGAGCGGATCAGCCCCTCCTGCTTGTCGTGGCGGACCACCTTGATGAAGTCTGGCCGCTGGGAGTTGGTTTCCTTCACAAAGTTCTGCAGGTTCTCCTTCAGCTCAGCTACAGAAAACATTCATAGACAGTACAGAAAGAGAAAAATGGAGAGACATTTTACAGAGTCTGTCTGACCTTAACGAGAAACCAGTGGCTGAAACATTGTTGAATGCAACAATGGGAAGCCTTGAAACCACGTGCAGGTATTTCTCATTATGTCAAATCAAATGTTATTGGTCACATTGGTCACATGCACGTGTTTAGCAGATGTTATTGAGAGTGTAGCGAAATGCTTGTGTTTCTAGCTCCAACAGTGCATTAATATCTAACCATTTCACAACAATAAACACAAATCTAAATAAAGGAATGGAATTAAGAATATATAAATATTTGGACGAGCGATGTCAGAGACTCAGACTAAGATACAGTAGAATATAATATCCTGCACCTGTGAAATCTGCTGAAGGCATGTACCTTGGACTATTGACTAACCACACAATTGAAAAGTGCTTCACAGTCCCAAATTCTATTTATTCCACGGTGTAAACGGGATTTCAAATAATATTGCGGTTGTGATTATTGATGTCTATCAGCATCGTCTGGTTGAAGGAAGTCAATTCTGCTTTCCCACAAGCTCCATCTGCCACCTGTTAGTTTTAATTTGCTAGGTGGACGTGTCGGCAGTGTCTCACCATGGCAACCAGATGGAGTGATTGGGACATGAAGGGCGAGGACCGGACATCAATGTCTGTTTTCATTACAGTGGTGTTGGCGTTCATGGGAAAATGGCTTTCAGACATGTTTTGGATGGCAATATTTATCATACAACCATGGCTATTAAGTAATATCCAGTGATAGTTAGCGGTAAAAATAGAGTAATTTTTTCCCCCAATTTCGTGGTATCCAATTGGTAGTTACAGTCTTGTCCGTATGGGAGAAGCAGCGATGAGACATGGGAGAGGCGAAGGTCGAGAGCCGTGCGTCCTCCGAAACACAACCAAGCCGCACTGCTTCTTGACACAATGCCCGCTTAAACCAGGAGCCAGCCGCAACCGTGTCAGCGTGCACTGTGCCCGGCCCGCCACGGGAGTCGCTAGTGCGCAATGGGACAAGGACATCCCTGCCAGCCGAACCCTCCCCTAACCCGGGCGACGCTGGGCCAAATTGTACACCGGCCGATGGGTCTCCCGGTCTCGACAGAGCCTGGACTCGAACCCAGAATGTCTAGTGGCACAGCTAGCACTGCGATGCACTACCTTAGACCACTGCGCCACTCAGGAGGCCCACAGTCATTTAACTTGTTAAGAAATGAAAAGGACAAATAAAAGGACTAAGGTTTTGGTTACTGGGATTGTCATGGGAAGGAATCCCAGCTGACCCTATGAGATACCCCACTCAGGATGGAGAGCCGTTAGCCAGACTCCTGAAACTGTACAGAACGGGAAGAGTCACATTGTTCAAAGTGAGCCAACTGCCAAGGAATTAATTAGAATACAAATGCCCACAAAGGAAACTTTTACAGATTAATTTCCTGCATCTCAGCTATTCAGCTCCGTTTTCAGACAGTTTACATTACAGAAGCGCCTCTTTTTAATGTAATGATTCAACATTTACATCCTGAAATAGGAGTCCTCAATAAAAAGATATATTCAAAAGAAAGTTTTTTTGTTTTATCCCTCTGCTGGACTCTTTTGACCCTCATTTGTCATCTCAACAGATATGTTCAGTAAAGTACGCAGCTTAAAACACCTTCATATGAAATGATCAGTCTAGGTCAAATGGAGCCTTTAACATCTTCTCACTTCCCTCTGGCTCTATAGCTGATCAACATGCAGGTCTGTCCTGCTGAAATAACTAGGCTAACAAATAACTTAATTCGGAGCCGTGTGAAAGTAATCCATTAAATTGGCAGGCAACACCAGCGCATTTTTTTAAAGATATTGAAATGTATCTTACTCCATACACATTTACATGAGTTTATTACCAGTAATAAGATTAGAGAGAAACTCCTGATGCACTGTCGGTCCTCAAGAATGTCAAGTGTGAATTGATATACAGAGCTTTCAGAAAGTTTTCACACCCCTTGACTTTTTCAACATTTTGTGTTACTTCCTGGATTTAGAAGTTGTTTAAGATAGTAAGCAGTCTGAATGAATTCCTGTATACAATGCAGTGTGTATACTTTGTAAGCTACATTTAGTAGGAATATAGAAGTTACCAGTTACCCGACTTGCCTAGTTAAATACAGGTTAAATAAAAAATATATATAGGAGTTACCATTGTTGCTGTTGTCGTCGACCAGGATGATCTCCTTGAGGAGGTGGGAGGGAGTCCTGTTCATGGCTGTGTGGATGGAGCGCAGGATGACCGACAGGGCCTCATTCACAAAGATAAATATGATACTTACTTGTGGGAGATTGGTGGGGTACGACATGTTTCTGCACCTGAGGAGAAACAGCAAACAGACAAGATATGAACAAGAAGGATAATAATAGAAGGATATAAAAGGAACCAACAAAAGAGTCAATAGGTCATGTACCCATCGGGTCTGAGGTCGGGGATGGGTCTGGCCAGAGAGAGGCGGTCACTGAGATAACCGTTGTAGCCGTAGTACTGGAACTTCTTCAGCGCCACACGGCGACTCTCAGGACCAAGGTCATGACCCCAGCGGACAAACAGGGAGGAGTCGGAGTGGGACTCCACTTTTTCATCACTACCCTTCTGGGGCACCTCTGTAGGCAAGAGTGAGAGAAAGGAGAGTGGTGAAATGGTCTGTGCCTGGGATATAGAAATAATAATGTTTACATTCATGCCGCATACTGCAGCTTACATGAAAAAGATTTATACCAGTGGGGAAAAAGGTCACTGTATTCAGCACGATCACATACTGTAGCAGGCACACTTCCTGGAATGCATTAGCATTTGAATTGATCCATCTAAAACGCTGCAATGTGTTACTGCAGCCTTGGACTACTGACACCAGCCTTGGACTACTGACACCAGCCTTGGACTACTGACACCAGCCTTGGACTACTGACACCAGCCTTGGACTACTGACACCAGCCTTGGACTACTGACACCAGCCTTGGACTACTGACACCAGCCTTGGACTACTGACACCAGCCTTGGACTACTGACACCAGCCTTGGACTACTGACACCAGCCTTGGACTACTGACACCAGTCTTGGACTACTGACACCAGCCTTGGACTACTGACACCAGCCTTGGACTACTGACACCAGTCTTGGACTACTGACACCAGTCTTGGACTACTGTCTTGCATATTCCTACTTTTCCTGTAGTCTACTGAAAGCAGCAAAACAAAAACCGGTTAGTCCTACTAGATCACATTGTCTGGACAAGACAACTGTTTCTTCTTCACTCAATACGTTCTTTCAGCTCGCAATACTGGTAACGCAATGGAATTTACGATGCCGGGAAACGTCCACACAAACCACAGCGAGTGATGAAGGACTCGGTGCAGGTAAATACTGAATGCTAATTGTCGGCTGAGTTATTTAATTATAACCACTGCATTGCACTCTATCTCAGCACCAACTCTATCTCTGCCACGACTGGGATCCCAGCATTTGCTACTCTGAGGGTACAACTTCATCCGAGGAGGAGGATGTTGACATGAAGGGATCCTCACAGCACCACAACACTCAGATTCTGATCAAATGTATATTTATATGGATAGGTGTGGTTTCTGAGTTAATATTCAATGACAATGTCTCTTTGACAGAATTGGAGCCTGAATCAACAATATTTAGCACACAGTGTTACATTAATTTAAATGGAGTCAGATCATCAATATTTACAGGCTTTATGGATAACATAAAATCAAGAGTCGCAAAGAAAGAGCCATATCTCATACTGGCCAATAAAAAGAAAACTTAAGATGGGCAAAAGAACACAGACACTTGACAGAGGAACTCTGCCCAGAAGGCCAGCATCAATTAGCAAATACAAGTTAATCATTTTAAAAGGCTAACAACATGCAATTGGAACACAGGAGTGATGGTTGCTGATAAATGGGACTCTGTAGCCCATGTACAGTTGAAGTCGGAAGTTTACATACACCTTAGCCAAATACATTTAAACTCAGTTTTTCCTGACATTTAATCCTGGTAAAAATTCCCTGTCTTAAGTGAGTTAGGATCACCACTTTACTTTAAGAATGTGAAAAGGAGAGCGAATGATTCATTTCAGCTTTTATTTCTTTCATCATATTTCCAGTGGGTCAGAAGTTTACATGGGTCAAATGTTTTGGATAGCCTTCCACAAGCTTCCAACAATAAGTTGGGTAAATTTGGCCCATTCCTCCCGACAGAGCTGGTGTAACTGAGTCAGGTTTGTAGGGCTCCTTGCTCACACACACCTTTTCAGTTCTCAATCACAGAACATTTGTGGGCAGGTCAGGGCTTTGTGATGGCCACTCCAATACCTTGACTTTGTTGTCCTTAAGCCATTTTGCACAACATCGTAAGTATGCTTGGGGTCATTGTCGATTTGGAAGACCCATTTGCGACCAAGCTTCAACTTCCTGACTGATGTCTTGAGATGTTGCTTCAATATATCCACCTAATTTTCCATCCTCATGATGCCATCTATTTTGTGAAGTGCACCAGTCCCTCCTGCAGCAAAGCACCCCCACAACATGCTGCCACCCCCGTGCTTCACGGTTGGGATGGTGATCTTCGGCTTGCAAGCCTCCCCCTTTTTCCTCCAAATATATCAATGTTTATTACGGCCAAAAAGTTATATTTTTGTTTCATCAGACCAGAGGACATTTCTCCAAAAAGTATGATTTTTGTCCCCATGTGCATTTGCAAACCGTAGTCTGGCTTTTATATGGCAGTTTTGGAGCAATGGCTTCTTCCTTGCTGAGCGGCCTCTCAGTTATGTCGATGTAGGACTCGTTTTGCTGTGGATAGAACTAATGTTGTACCCATTTCCTCCAGCATCTTCACAAGGTACTTTGCCGTTGTTCTGGGATTGATTTGCACTTTTCGCACCAAAGTACGTTCATCTCCACGCGGCAGAACGCGCCTCCTTCCTGAGCGGTATGACGGCTGCATGGTCCCATGGTGTTCACACTTGCGTTCTATTGTTTGCACAGATGAACGTGATACCTTCAGATGTTTGGAAATGGCTCCCAGGATGAACCAGACTTGTGGTCTACAGTTTTTTTTCTGAGGTCTTGGCTGGTTTCTTTGGATTTTCTCATGGAGGTCAAGCAAAGAGGCAATGAGTTTGAAGGTATACCTCCAATTGACGCAAATTATGTCAATTAGCCTATCAGAAGCTTCTAAAGCCATGACATCATTTCTGGAATTTTCCAAGCTGTTTAAATACACAGTCAACTTAGTGTATGTAAACTTCTGACCCACTGTAATTGTGACACAGTGAATTATAACTGAAATAATCTGTCTAAACAATTGTTGGAAAAATTGTGTCATGCACAAAGTAGCTGTCCTAACAGACTTACCAAAACTATAGTTTGTTAACAAGAAATTTGTGGAGTGGTTGAAAAATTAGTTAATGACTCCAACCTAAGTGTATGTAAACTTCAACTATACTGTAGATATACCATAAAATAAGAAAATCTGCCATTTCCAGCTACAATAGTCATTTACAACATTAACAATGTCTACACTGTATTTCTGATCAATTTAATGTTATTTTTAAACAAAAAAATTCAAAAGCAAAGACATTTCTAAGTGACCCCAAACTTTTGCACAGTAGTGTACTAATATATATATATTTTAGGGGGTAGATGAGCTTTAATACCACAGATGGATTGTAGCTTCCATCAATATAATTGTCTGCATTTCCAATCCCCCATATTTTTTATTGAATATTGTTAGTAGCTTATTTCTCAACTTGAGACCATTATTACCGATAGCATACTGTGGAAATTACACCATGACATTTAAACTTGAGGCAAAATAAAATATTCAGGCACCTATAGTAATTATTTCCTATTATCCATTTGTGCAATAAGTAGTTTCTCCCGGAGTCTTGAAAACAGAAAAATTATCAGTGTCGTAAAGTCCTTGCGGGCACAGAGAAAAATATTTGCCCACAACAGAAAACATGATTGTAGCTTTGTGAAATAGTGAGTGCAATATGTGCATCTAGTCTTGTGTAGAACGTGCATGGGAAAAGTAGCCACTTCGCGTGAGTCTTAAGTAATTTAGTAATGAAGTACAAATACAGTAATGGGATTATAGCTCGTCTCAGAGGCCTACTACGTAGGAGTCCGATTATCGTACTGCCTTAAAGTTTTTGGGGTAGGTATGCTCCCTCTGAACCTTGAACAGTACCCCTACCCCCCCCCCTTTAGATCACTGAGAGGCTAGAGTCTCATATATAGTGTCATTTGTTTACGGTTGGGAGGTGGTGGGGGTTTGTGAGCTCCGGGGTACAGCCCAACGAGCTACTGCCACACTGATGTCATCATGGCAAACAGCAGGCTGAAGTGACCTTGCTGAGAAAACACTGGCTTGTTTTCAATGGTTTGCTCAGCTGGAGTAACACAATATAGACACACTCACAGTCTGTAGAGCTTCCTCCCACAGAGAGCAGAGAGGATGAACATGAATATTATTAGTGTAGGTAGAATTTATAGCTACAGCATCATGAAACTCAGACAAATGTAAAAAAACATTTGTTTTTATCTATTCATGGGAACACAGCACGTCACAAGGACTTAGATTATCGTCAGATCAAATTGTGCCGCTTGTAATGGCAAGCGGGGAGTATTTTTACCATCATTTTGTTACCATAACCAATGGCAATATCTTGATCCACCACAAGAAAACTACATTATGCAGATGGTCTTGGACAACTGAGTTGCCAGAGAAATGTAGGAGGTGAGTTCCAGGTTGGTCATTTTACGAGGCCACTCTCATTAGAACACAACACTGGCTGACAGACCGACAGAGCAGTCTGGAGGGCATGTCTGTCTGTCTTTGTGTGTATGAATCTACATTACCCCTATGAATTAAACAGTTGAATTCATGCTGCATTACATCAGAGCAAATACATCACTTCTGGGTTTGATGAGAGTCACAGATTGTAGTACAACTTTTATGTTGACATTTATTGGAGACTTACATTGTCAGCTTTGAGTATAAAGGTTTAAAAAAAGGTCAAATTGTGGGGGGGGGATAACTATACGTTTCCAAGGCAATGGGCCTAGGGCAATTCCACAGGTGCTCAGTGGGTGAGGATGCTGGTTACAGTAAATGTAAAGAACGGGGGCTTATGGGTTGTCCAGAACTCAAAAAGAGAAAGAAATCAGTCATGAGCTGAACATAACAGTATGCCAGTGGAATGGAGGACTGTAAGCAGGTGACCCAACTGTGGTTGGTGACTATTAGGATTTCCTATTGTAGCCAATTCAGTTGCAGCAATAAGTGTACTGTATATACATACACGGTGTGCAAAACATTAAAAACACCTTCCTAATATTGAGTTGCATTCCCCTCCCCCTTCTCTTTGCCTGAATGTCCTTTGGGCGGCGGTGGATCATTCTTGACACACAAGGGAAACTGTTGAGCGTGCAAAACCCAGGAGGGTTGCAGTTCGAGATGCACTGAAACCACAGTGCGCCTGACGCCTACTACCATACGCGGTTCAAAGGCAAATCTTTTGTCTTGCCCACTCACCCTCTGAATGGCACGCATACACAATCCATATCTCAATTGTATCAAGGCTTAACAATCCTTCTTTAACCTGTCTCCTGCCCTTCATCTACACTGATTGAAGCGGATTTAACAAGTCACATCAATAAGGGTTCATGGCGTTCACCTGGTCAGTCTGTCATGGAAAGAGCTGGTGTTCCTAATGTTTTGTACACTCAGTGTGTACAGCCTTATTCTAAAATGAATCAATCTACACCCCCATAATGACAAAGAAGTGAAAACAGATTTTTAGAATCGTTTGCAAATTTATAAAACAAAATACTCATTTACATAACTATTCAGACCCTTTCTGCTGAGACTCAAAATTGAGATCAGGTGCATCTTGTTTCCATTGATCATCCTTGGATATGTTTCTAAACTTCATTGGAGTCCACCTGTGATAAACTCAATTGACTGCACATGATTTGGAAAGGGACACACCTGTTTATATAAGGTCACACAGTTGACAGTGCATGTCAGAGCAAAAACCGAAGCCATGAGGTTGAAGGAATTGTCCATAGAGCTCAGAGACAGGATTGCGTCGAGACACAAAATCTGGGGAAAGAGTACAATAAACATTTTTGCAGCATTGAAGGTCCCAAAGAACACAGTGGCCTCCATCATTCTTAAATGGAAGAAGTTTGGAACCACCAAGACTTCCTAGAACTGTCCACCTGGCCAAACTGAGCAATCGGGGGAGAAGTGCTTTTGGAGGTGACCAAAAACCCGATTGTCACTGACAGAGCTCCTCTGTGGAGATGGGAGAACCTTCCAGAAGGACAACCATCTCTGCAGCACTACACCAATCAGGCCTTTCTAGTAGAGTGGGCAGATGGAAGCCACTCCTCAGTAAAATGCACATGACCGCCCGCTTGGAGTTTGCTAAAAGGCTCCTAAGAATCTCAGACCATGAAAAACAAGATTATCTTGACTGATGAAACCAAGGTTGAACTCTTTGGCCTGCATGCCAAGTGTCACATCTGGAGGAAACCTGGCACCATCTCTACGGTGAAGTATCATGTTGTGGGGATGTTTTTCAGCGGCAGGGACTGAAAGACTAGTCAGGATAGAGGGAAAGATGAACGGAGCAAACTACAGAGAGATACTTGTAACCTGCTCTGGACCTCAGACTGGGGTGAAGGTTCACCTTCCAACAGGACAACGATCCTAAGCACACAGACAAGACAACACAGGAATGGCTTTGGGACAAGTCTCTGAATGTCCTTGAGTGGCCCAGCCAGAGCCCAGACTTGAACATCCCTGGAGAGACCTAAAAATAGCTGTGCAGTGAAACTCTCCATCCAACCTGACAGAGCTTGAGAGGATCTGCAGAGACGAATGGAATAAACTCCCCAAATACAGGTGTGCCAAGTTTGTAGTGTCACCTTCAACAAATGACTGAGTAAAGGGTCTGAATACTTATGTAAATGTGTTACTTCCTGGTTTTATATTGTTAGAAATTCGCACAAAAAAAATCATGTTTCTTTGTCATTATGGGGTATTGTGTGTAGATTGATGAGGGGAAAAAACATTTTACAATATATTAAGGCTGTAAAGTAACAAATGTGGAAAAAGTCAAGGGGTCTAAATACTTTCCAAATGCACTGTACATTACCATTTCCTGTTGCAGTTATTTCCCTGATTTGTACTTCTCTCCGACATTGTAACGGGGGATCCTACTGGCTAAGAGGTAAAGTTACATTCCCCTTGACAACATCAGTTCAACAAGCCTCCTGCTGTTAAAGGGACAATATGCAGTTGCTACATCCATCTTTGGTACCCATAGATCCTTGAAAAATATCACTTACAAATGCCTCATGGCCTTAATTCAACTGTCGTAGAGCATCAGAACCCAAAATATAAGCTTATTTTACACTAATGTTTCTAAAGGTAAACACTATAGCATTCAAAAACAGTAAAAACTATCATTTTGATATCATGGATGGTCAGTCCTTGGATCCATAACACCATCTATGAATTTGAAAGTAGGTAAAAAAGAAAAATGTACAAAGCCATCCCTCAGCTTTTTAGCGAAAGTGGCGGGGAAAATGCTTTGTTATTGTTTTAACTGCTGATTGTCGCTTTAAGGATTCGTAGACTCCCCCAATAGCTTTGAGACTCCCCCTAAAATAATGCAATTTGGTTTTTAAAAAGAGAATCTCATTTGCTCTCAAAGCTATTGAAATTCTCTCTTGCCAAAGCCTTTGTTTTATCTGTTTGTTTACAGAACTTGAATAAATCACACAGAGAAAGTTCCCTCCTTTACACTAAGGCTTGTGGAACAGTGGTGCTGAAGTGCCTGCAGCGCTGTGCCTCGGCTCTGAAATGATTAATTTCATCATCATTTAAACAGATGGTCTTCCCACCTATTTCCTCAACCGTGAATAATGATCAGCCATTTGCGATGCATCGCTTTCAAGAGCTTTAGTTTTGTTTGCCAAACTGTTCTTTACAACTATCAGTCACCATTTGTAGCACATCCTGATGTGCTTACATAGTGTGACGGCCTACTGAATCTGTCCAAATGGGCATCGTTTTTCACTCTGTTCATCTGTCCTAAATCCCTCTCTATGGGCTTTGGATCACCTCCCTCTGCAGTCAGGGCACTATCAGTATCCATCATGTCTGAGGATTACCCACAAGGCCTGTCGGGAGACTCTTACATGCACACACACGTCACTTGCACGTGCGCACACTAGGCTTGGGCGGTATCCAGATGGTCGAGACGAAGGTATGACATTGTGCCATCCTGGAATAGTCGGTAATACCGGAACTGAACACAAGGGGCGGCATTTTTTAACGCCACTGAGCCTTTGTAAATCCAAGATTAGCAATGCTAACAAGTACATGTAAAATCCCATAGAGAATGTAACTAAAATTCCAACAAGCTCATTGAACATTTTATACAGTCTGACCTAAAGCATTTGCAGGACAGACATCCCAACTCAAGTTATCGTAACTAAAAATAATAATAATTCTAATCACAGTTTGCTGCACACACAAAACATTCAACAGCAACGCTCTTGATCCAGGAGGGGATTCTCTTGTTACCAAGCAAAGCTTGATTTTGCAAGAAGCTAACCACTTAGCTAACTAGTTAGTAAATGCACAACCACAGAGCATTTAGCACATCTTAGACAGTTGACTTAATAGGTTATAAAATGTTATAAGCTGGCAAACATGAAGTTGCACAACAGTGAGTGACTCACAAGCAATTTTCCCTCTAAGGGAAAACAGGTCACGCAGCTACCCCTGGACTCTGGCCACAGAAGAAATACCGTATCAGCCCACTGCGAGAAGCATGAGACTTGAACTTCACCTAACATTCTAGAGTTTTCCCTGTTAGTTAACCCTATCAATGTTTCCTTTTTAGTGTGGCATTTGTGATCGAATCAATGCAATATTAACCACTTTCAATGTAACATACCGAAACAAAACGAACTATGCATAATTTAGTATACAAAACTAACTAAGCAAGAGATTATGTTGTAGTTAGAACACATCGGTGTAGGAATAGCACTACTCAGCCAGTACTCTACACAGGCCGGTGCAGCATAACCAATCAGAGCTGCAGTAGGCCTATATGCAAATATCCATATATGGCAATGTTCTGTCATTTACTTTGAACTGGACTGTGTTTACAGCACGAGTGGCCATGAATAGATGCACTTGGTTTGAGATCAAAGCAAGAGCTGCATGTAGCCACAGGCGCACATTTTGTTAATATCCTTTGCTAGTTAGTGAATTATTAGCCCAGTTATATATAATTTGCACTTATTAGGGGAGTGATTACTTCATACAAGACATGTACATGTCTAGACACTTTGAAAAGCAGTGGTCAAGGGCACTGCACCGCAGTGCTAGCTGTGCCACTAGAGACTCTGGGTTCGCACCCAGGTTCTGTCGCAGCTGGCTGCGACCGGGGGGGTCCGTGGGGCGACACACAATTGGCCTAGCGTCGTCTGGGTTAGGGAGGGTTTGGCCGGTAGGGATATCCTTGTCTCATTGCGCACTAACGACTCCTGTGGCAGGCCGGGAGCAGTGCACACTAACCAGGTCGCCAGGTGCACTGTATTTCCTCTGACACATTGGTGCTTCCGGGTTGGATGCGCGCTGTGTTAAGAAGCAGTGCGACTTGGCTTGGTTGGGTTGTGTTTTGGAGGATGCATGGCTTTCGACCTTAGTTACTACCAGGCTCGGGAGAGACTAATAATAATAATAATAATAAGATACCACGAAATTGGGGATAAAAAAAGAAAGAGAAAAGAAAAGCAAGTCAGGTAAAGAGCCTTTTTTTTGCCAGGGTTGTATTTTGAGACCGGCTTGAATAAGCCAATATGTAGAGGGTACCATCATTTTGTTTGATATTCTGTAATAATGGTATGGGAATAATAATGCATTTTAAAAAATGTGTAAAGTGGTTTCTTGCATCAAACACTACAACATTTTCAGTCACCTCCTTGGCTGAAGGACAAGTGGATATGTAGAAGGACAAGTGGATATATGGATATTTGATCATGGAATGTAGGCCTACATTGATCATCACACACGGGCTGCTACCACACACAGGCTGAATGGCAGAACAGCTATTCCCATGTTAAAATGTTATGGGACACATTTTCTCCATTGTTTTTGATATAGACCACACTGGTAGGCCTACATTATGATCAGATAGCCACAGTAGCCTACTTGGCCATTGTTAAAACGGTAACTTAAAGTGGATACAAGCCTAAGTGTTCACAGTAAAGGCATGTGGGAAGTTGCACAGAATGTTCACAACATTCAAGTTTGAGCTCAGCAGTCCTGAAATTTGCTTAGTGCCAGAAAATGTTGAGGGAACATTGCTCACAAGGCTCCATCCAGTCGGTCTTCCTTTATGTGACAAGTGAAATTATGTGACAGGTGAAATGAAGGACGAGCTCTTCTTTATCTCCTAACATATTGTACAAGTTGACTGCTGGTGTTACCTTAAAAAGTAGCTACAAATATTCAAATGTATAACACAAACTTCAAAATTAAATAAATAGTTTCAAGTTACAGCATTGTAACTTATCTTGTGTAGGAGAAAGTAAATGCTATCAGGAGAATGTAATTGCTCAGAGAGTAACATTAGCTAGCTACATTTTTAGGTATTACATGTTTCTCATTTTGGCAGAAAGTTGTTTCATTTCAAGCTCAATTGTACTGTTAGCTAAATGGCTAACGTTATTGTTTCCCAAAGCCATTTTCTTTTTTAAATAGAGCCTGGTGGCATTGTTGACACTTTGTTCATTGTTGTTTAGCTAGCTAACGATAGCTGACTGGCTCTTTAGCTAACATTATGTGGCGTGTATGTATACAACACCCGTTGAATATGGTTGGTGTCTGCAAAAAAATAATAAAATGGATGCCAGCAGAGCTGGTTAAGCTGTTATCATGTTATCCAGAGGTAAACAAATCATCAGATCGACCAGAGCGTCAAGTGTGTGCTCTGAACGCTCTGAGAGCGAAACGAGATGGGTGGGGCTAAAGCTTAAGAGGGTGTGAACGATGCTGAATGGGTGTAGACAAAGAAGAGCTCTCTCACAATATACCAAAACATTCAAAAGGCCATTTTCTCAACTGTCTAAGCAGAATTACTTTTCCATTGTTCCTCAAATGCAGTTGTATGATAAACCATTTGGTAGATCTGAGTCTCCACTTTTATCCCGTGTAAAAAAAATGTAAAAAACACAATTTCACATTTTGCTACACAAGACTGAATCCAGGTGGTGAGTCAAATTTATTTTTAAAAAACAAGTATTACATTTAAATTCATATATCAGACCCATTACTCAGTAATTTGTTGAAGCATCTTTTGCAGCGATTACAGCCTCGAGTCTTCTTGGATACATGCTTGGCACACCTGTATTTGGAGAGTTTCTCCCATTCTTCTTTGCAGCACCTATCAAGCTCTGTCAGGTTGGATGGTGAGCGTAGCTGCACAGCTATTTTCAGTCCTCTCCAGAGATGTTCGATCGGGTTCAAGTCTGGGCTCTTGCTGGGCCACTCAAGGACATTCACTTTCCTGCATTACCTTTGCAGTGTGCTTAGGGTCGTTGTCCTGTTGGAATGTGAACCTTCGCCACAGTCGGAGGTCCTGAGCGTTCTGGAGCAGGTTTTCATCACGGATCTCTGTACTCTGCTCCATTCATCTTTCCCTCGATTCTGCCTAGTCTCCCAGTCCTTGCCACTGAAAAACATCCCCACTGCATGATGCTGCCACCACCATGCTTTACCGGAAGGATAGTGCCAGGTTTCCTCCAGACGTGACCCTTGGCATTCAGGCCAAAGAGTTCAATCTTGGTTTCATCAGTCCAGAGAATCTTGTTTCTCATGGTCTGAGATTCTTAGGAACCTTTTCTTTAGGACCTTGAATGCTGCAGAATATTTTGGTACCTTTCCCCAGATCTGTGCCTCGACACAATCCTGTCGCTGAGCTCTACGGACAATTCCTTTGACCTCTTGGCTTGGTTTTTAGCTCCTACATGCACTGTCAACTGTGGGACCTTGTATAGATAGGTGTGTACCTTGTCAAATCATGTCCAATCAATTTAATTTACCACAGGTGGACTCCAATCAAGTAGAAACAGCAAGGATGATCAATGGAAACCGGATGCACCGGAACTCAATTTCGAGTCTCATAGCAAAGGGTCTGAATACTTGAATCTGTTTGAAATCCACTGCTTGACTGAGAGACCTTACAGATAAATTGCATGTGTTGGGTACAGAGGTGAGGTAGTGATTCAAACTATTATTGCACAGTGTGTGTCCATTCAACTTAATGTGGCACACTTTTATTCCTGAATGTTAAGCTTGCCATAACAAAAAGGGGTGGAATACTTATTTACTAAAGACATTCTTTTATATTTCACACTTGGACAAATTTCTATTCCCATTTTACATTATGGGGTATTGCGTGTGTAGGCCAGAGACAAAAATCTATATCGAATACATTTTAAATTCAGGCTCTAACAACAAAATGTGAAAAAGTCTAGGTGTGTGAATACTTTCTGAATGCACTAAACATGTAAACAGGGCTGAAAATGAACTTGAAGCAGGAATATATACATACTTAAAATGGTTACCAATAAAATGGTAACGTACTAACGGTAATTTATACATGTAAAACAGGAGCAAGTGACCAGAAGCAGGATAGATAGATACTAAATGGTAATCAATATTTAATGAACAGCAGCAGTGGTAGTAATAAATTGAATCAATAATCATTTTAGCAGCAGCGTAGGTGTGAGTGGGTGTAAGTGTGAGGCATCAGTAATGAGTATGTGACTGAGGATGTGGTGAGTGTGTGTGTGTGTGTGTGCGCACGTGTGAGTAAGCGTGACCGAGGATAGTCTGAGGGAGAGCAGAGGGAGAGCAGTAGTTGTTAGCCATTTAACAGTCTTATGACCAAGGGATAGAAGATGTTTAGGAGAATGTCGGTCTGAGCATTGATGCACTGGTACCGCCTGCCAGACGGGAGCATGGAGAATTGTCAAAGGTTCAGGAAAAAAAAAAAAAACGATTCAAAATTATCTCGATGATACAGACCGGACTGCACAGATTAAACTGTTGTAATAGATCGAGAGACAATCAAGTTGAGAGGTTTTATAAAACGATAGGACTAATGCATGTCATCACGTGACCTTTCATTACAGTCATTCTGATAGAAATGCAGGGTCTATGGAAATGGTATTCACTTGTCAGGACCCACCTATATCCTTCAAAATGAAATATTAAAATCGTAGTGTTGTGGAGTTTAAATATTCAGTGACAAGAGATTTTAAATGTTTTCCTGAGAACAAGGCAGTTGCAGCACAATATGCTAGACTTACGCTCCCAATCAGGAAAACAGGGCCCAAGTTTAGGAAGCACATGGCCCCCGAGTGAGAGGAAAACTAAGTCTTCAAAAGACCAATTACTCCACAGCTGGAGGCCAATGCTGATGCCTTTGTTCAAACCACTCCCAGTCAAATCTGCACCTGATTGCATCTTCTACTGTACAATTACCACCACTGCATTTAACACAGTCAAATGAGCTAGAAACCAATCACAAAAAAAGATCTACTATAATAAAAATAATGGACTTAGTTTGGCTTGGTTTGAAAGTGAGGTAGCGTCTACAATTCTTTCTTTCAAATGAAATTAATATTAATTCCATAACACAACCAGAATGCCTAAATGAAGATGTTTTTCTTTAGACTTAAATTACAGCCTCCAGATTTTCACAAGATCAAACTAACCATAGCTAAGCCTGTAGCTTTTCCTTCATTATAGCTTTCAAAGCCCACTAATTAACGTGATAAAAGTTCATAACCGGTTCACTCCAACTCGGATTTCCCTCCGCCACACTGAGCTTGCAAATGGCCTTGTAAAATGTGAGCGACCAATAGTTGCCAACAGTGGCAGTCTTGCCTCCTCGATTTGTACGGACACTGGCGAAACTGATTTGTACTTTTAGCTGCGAGTGATGAGGCACCACTGCTGTACGGAGTATGGCACTATTCCAACAAGCACAAAGCAGATCGTGAACTGCGATAATAGACGAGGCCTAATATGTGATCTGAATTCATTTGTTGTTGCTGGCGGTGGAGTGACTTAGCAAATGCCAATGAGACTGCTTATCAAAAAGAAACCGCTCAATAAGAGATAATTGTCCCCATTACTGTTTTAGCTTATTTTCAAGGTAACAGTTATCTTGAATGGCTATTTTGCAATGCAAGTAATTATGACTATATAATACATGCATTATATTTAGCATATGCTTTGAATAATTCCCCATCCCATTTTGCAACAAAGTGTTTATGTGTTGATGTAGAGTTCGTATAATTTCCCCTCTGCAGGTCCACATCGAAGAAAGTGTGAATGAAATGGATCAAAATGCTAAGTGTGCTTCCTCAAACTAAAACAGACAGGGTCTCTCGAGGCCCCGTGGGCCTGAAGGGAAATGAAAGAGGTTTGGAAGAAGAAAAAGGCCTCGCTCTCAAGTCCTACCCATCACATCAGGGACAGAGGTGGACTGAGGGAATAGTAAGAGCTAATGTGAGTGAAATCAAGGGCTACACAAGCTCCATGTTGAGTTTTGAACATGTGGCACAGCACGGTTACCCTTGCACCCGTAATGACACTAAGGTCAAGACAACTGCAATGATATTATATCATTCAATAATATGCCAAACTGAAAGAGGGCAGCCAGTGGCAAACCTCTGTTCTGCAGAGGCCATTGAGGAAAACATGACCTGACAGACTAAACACAACATTTGCACGTATTCGGCCTGCCACCGCCCCCCCCCAGAGAGGCTAAAAGGAACAGACAGCCCACTCACATATCCTGGGAAATATACATGTATTCATTTCTTGCAGACACACATTTACTGAAGTTTTCACAGGGGAAAGGGTCCTTCACTAAGACGCTGGGATGGGCAGGGCTGTGGTATGCTGGGCGAGGGGGGGGGGGGGGGGGGACTATGCGCGTGAGATTCAGACGTAGGACTGAATGGGATTCTTGCTGACCATCTGCCTGACCAGCCAGGGCAGTGCTCACATCTGTGGGCTGGGAGGGCAGTTGTAATTCTTTGTGCCCTTTAAGCACTTACAATAACCAATCTGTTTACCATGCATTTAAGTAAACAAAGCCCAGGACTTCAAAAACTCACAGCAAGAGGTAATTAACTACTTTAAAAGGACAACCTATTTAAAATGGTTGTTGAGGAAATTGACCCACTACTGTTGTTTACTTCGAGCATCTACGTCATCGAGAGTCTACTATTAAAGCCTTTATGTGTTAATACACCCAGAGTGTCCTCCTCATCCCTGTCACAGATGCGTGTCACCCTGGAGTGTATGCACAGCCTTCAGTATCAGTCTGGCTTGATGAGTTGGATTCTAAATCTGACAGAGTAGAGAAAGCCACATCCAAATCAGCTCAGTCAGAGGTGTTTAGTAAGCATCTGCCTGCTGTCCCTGACCTCCGGGTGGCGCCACCCGCAACAGCGGGCAGAAACACATCCCAGCCACCATTATCAGGCACCTCATTTAAAGAGAGAGTCGGGACAGCTGACAGAGGCTGGTGGCAATATCTCTTGCACCATTACCTACTGTTTAGGGCCCGTTTTAACTTTAAGTGTTCGGAAGAAAACTTTTATTTTGAACCTTTCCCCTACACAAGAAAAAAAGCCAATAAATAATAAAGTCATTGTGTCAGGTGAGGGTTATAGATAGACATCATGTGAAGGTCAGAGCAGAGGAGCCTGTAGTGCAGCGGACCTCTTGACCTTCAGTCCACCCTACTGTTTTGGAGGCTGTTTGAGATCCATTAACTAGAGTGGAATATTCAAGAGGTGCCTGAAACCCAGGAAGTTCTCATCTGATGTGCGGGTGTCACCGAGTCACTGATGAAATCAAAATGCAACGCCCCCCACACTTCACAGAGGATTGGAAATGCATCTGAACTTCACACTTGTGAGCGTGCTCCACTCCTCTCAGTGACAACCCGAAAAATAACAAGAGGCGTTAGATCCCCAAAAGCTCCCATTCCGTCAATCATCTGTGGGTCTCTCTCGCCAAATCGCAACCATTAGCTCACTAAACCCAGCGAGAGTCATCTGGCAAAACTGGCAAGGGCACTCCAACTCTACAGACCCTCTCAGAAAAACACACACACACACACACTCAGATGGCCACCGCTGCTTCTATGCCCATTGCACAGTCATGCCCCAGGTCAGCTGGCACAGCTAGGCCAGTATGTGGGTGGATCAGTAGGTCAACGTGGGGTTTAGGGTGATTCAGACTAGTGCAAATGCAGTTTACTGGAATATAATCAATCACAACCCTGGTGGTTTACATAGGAGGGTGTATATGGTGGTGTTGTCTGTGGTTGATTTATGCTACGGTCTAGCCTACAACAGCTGTTTCAAAGCACAGTGTACTCGCTTTAAAACAGCCAATTCATAACATTGATTAATCCACTGCTTCGTTCACACGACGGCGTTAGTGAGACAGGATAAAAAGCAGCGACATTCAGATGGCGATGAGAAGTGTGCTCGCAGAACGGATGCCCAATTAACCTCCATCGCATGGCTCCGTGGAGGGTCCCCAGAGTTATAATAAGCCCACCGGAGAGCAGCCTGTGCTGGGCAGATGGCAGCTCACAAACCCCTGAGGAGGACGGAGGGGGATGCAGGTGCTACATGTTTCTACTGAACATGTTACAGAGAAGCCACAGGTGCTTTTAAGCACATTGAATCGAAAGTCTCACAAATTGGAATACACCTCCTGTTGCTACAGCATATTTCGCATGTGCATAATGTAAAGCTAATTAGATAGCATTCATTTTCTTGTGATTAGAGGGATCTTTTCCTTGACGTGGTAAAAGGCAGACTCAAGCCACTCCAGGGACAAATGACAATTTTGCAGCAATTCAAAACATGTCGAAAGGAAATTATTTATTACATTTGGGCAACTAGGGTGTCTTGAAGGAATCTCCAGAATTCGATTTGAATTTGAGTAAGACAAACTAAATTAACTTCCAATGAATTATTTTGAGCTCAAATGATTTCCAATACACTGTATCCTTTCATGGGCGCAGTATAGAATACAGTATTCTGCATGTTGTGTCTATGAAGTGCTATTCCTATTCGATACGTCTCTCCCCTTTTGGGATTCTCTCTGTAGCACTGCGCTCCACAAATCAAAGACGGAACAATCTTGTGATGCACTGCTGAAAATATAAAATGGTCAAATGAAAAAAAGAATACTTCTCAGGCCATCTAGCCTATAATACAGGTCATCCGACTTGACCAAGGACATCCCTCTCTCTCTCTGTGCTATATCCTGTGTTGAACAGAGTAGCTCTCTGATTATTGATTGACAGCTCTACTAGCCCGGTTCCATTTCCATCTGTAACGGAAACATTCGCCGACATGCTTAAAACTGTTACATGTTTCAAAAGCTGCCTCATAATATATTGATTGTATTCAGGTTCATAAGAGAAGAACTATCCACACAAAGGCAGCTGGATTTTCTGCATGACTCAAGGTTGAAAAGGAAATGTGCAAGAGTGGCACTGAACTGTGTCTTCTTCCTATCCTGGCAGCGTCATGCAATCGGCTGACCAATCATGGGTTACCATGGTAATTGTGGGAATGGACAACGATAAGTATGGTGGAAAGAGAATGTAAGGGGGTTCAAATATATAGTGATGCATTTCTGGTTAAAAAAAAATAGCGTAGGACATGATGCACTGTGAGCATGTTTATGCATGCAGGCAATGCTTGGGAGTCAAAGCAAGATGGTGGGAGAGTTGGTAGGCTTGTGTGTGAGAGACACACAAGGCCAAATTAAAGGAAGCGCGAACGAGCACAGAGCATGTACAAACTGGAATTAGAATGCACGGTAGTGATGACTGAAAAAACAGACGGGCCGCCAGCGTCAATGCCGTCAAAAGCGTTGTGCGCTTCAAATTAGAAAGCAAGTCTGTTTCTCGCATCTACGCGAAGCAGTGCTCGTTTGCGTTTGATTTGGTCTACAAGAGTGTGTGAGTGTGAGTGAGTGCGAGCGAGCGTTTGAGGGAGACAGAGAGAGTCCGTGTGTGGGTGAGAGAGAGCGAGAGCGTTTGTGTAGTTGTTTGCTTGGTTTCTCATCCTCTTAACTTTATCCCAGTCTGTACGCTGCTACTTATCTCTGATGAGTTTTAGAGATGAGAACACTCTGCTCGCTCTGGTTTATCCAGCACTCCACGCAGGTTCTCTGTTTGTCTAATTCATCTGGAGTTACATCCCATTGCCTCTAATTACAACATTCATCCCATAATCCAGGAGAGAAGATGGTAATTATTATTGCCCTGTGCTGCTTGGGCTTCATCTGGAGCCGTATCACCCTCAGTCTGTGGTAGTACTCATGACAGCAGGAGGAGAAATGTCTGTTCGTGAGACTCAGATGATTCATCTGGCGGTCTCAGAATAATTGGCTTTTTCTTTTCTTACACAGACATGAAATATCCACACTCAAAAAAATTCAACCCCGCAACTTCACTTATGGTGGGATGCCGAGTGAGCCAAGAGAGATCTCTCCACCTCCTGTGTGGTCACTCTGTCACAGCCTGATAGTCACAGGCTGGTTAGTCACAGGCTGGTTGGTCAGAGGTCAGTAGAGACCTGACAAACAGGAATAAGTGGTAAGCACCATTCAACATTGCTCGTGTCATATGGAAGGCACAACTGACCACCTAAGATCAAAAAAGGAACCTTGAGCTATACACAATTTTTTTGTGTAGCAGATCTTTGAATGTACAGTCCTATCATCATCATCATCATCATAATAATCTTCTCATTCCACAAGTGGTGGAAGGGCAGGAATGTTATTATCACACAGCACAGTCACCCACAGCAGCCTGAGAGAGAGAAGAGGTTCAGAACAAGGAAAGGTGATCGTCAAGGAGTGGTCATGGGGCAATAGATAATGAGACAACCTCGCCACCCGTTCTAGACAGTAAATGCTTACCTGCTATTACCTTTCTGTATAAACAATTTTCTTGTTAAATTGTAGAATATGAATTGTGTACAGTATGAAAATAAGAGATCCTCTGCATTCTTTAAAAAAAAAAAGTCTGAATCTAAGTTACATAATTTAGCTTTGCATTGTATGTGTTGCCCTGCAAAGTGAGTGAATACTTCCTCTCCGGTGTCACTGGGTAGTTTGTGGGCATAGACAAATGCTTCCTCGTTGCCAATGGAAAATGACAAACTATTTCATTAAGAGGAGAGAAAGACTAACATGGTCTGTTGAGCTGGAAATTTTGGATTCTTCACAACTTGAAACAGAATGTTTCAGAAAACTCTATATATTTGGACAAAACCAACCACCTACTGTCTCTGGATGCAAAACATCAATATCGAGTGAAGGCTGGGGCCCAGAAATGTTTGTCCTTTTCTACAGGGGAGATTAAGGTCAATAAGCAGTACAGTACAGCACAGATGGGTGGACGGGCAGATTTATCCACTACCCAGCAGAGAGAAAAGCCTCAGCAGCTACAGAGAGAGAATGTTAGCAATTGATGTTATTCTTCAATAACACAAACTCCAAAGCATATCAGGGGGATAAAAACATGTTTATTTGAGAAGGACAAATCAAGAGGTTATACTGGAAGGTAGATGTTCAGTCTCCCCTGTCCTCAGCTTTTCTCCACTGAACAAAGGAAAGGGATACCATTTATACCCCCCCCACCCTAGCCTGGGGTTGACCAATCAGAAGTCCTTGCAGTACAACTGGCCAAAAAACAAATATGCTGCTCCCGACTCAATGTACAGAACGCAGAACAAGTAGGTCTGAGTTCAGGAGTGACATTCCACAGATTCTAAACAGCGGTTGAACTGAAACCCAGCTCCTATTTACAATTCCTGATTGACCATTAGTACTATATAATAATAATAATATATGCCATTTAGCAGACGCTTTTTATCCAAAGCGACTTACAGTCATGTGTGCATACATTCTACGTATGGGTGGTCCCGGGGATCGAACCCACTACCCTGGCGTTACAAGCGCCATGCTCTACCAACTGAGCTACTAGACTTTGTTTAGTACTCTCGTCCTTTCAAACTCTCCGTTGTGTATTTATCTTCAAAATATTATTGAGAGAGCTTACAGCAGAAGCTTAACTAGAGAACACCCAATAAAAACCGCATTCTGGTTCATTTGCCATTTTACAGTTAGTATATAATAAAACGGTGGAGTTTTTGAACTGAAATCAGCTTCCGAACCTCAAAAAAAGGTTCAACGTCGTTCACTGTCAAAAGCTGTGTGGTGTTCTTTCATTCAAGCAACAACTTCACCGTTGACAGGCTGGGGGCATCCTATATCTATAGCACCCCGGTTGTGCTCATCTACACCGTATGACCAGGATTACACCAACATACTCTACTGTGAAAATCATCTGGCCAAAAAGGAGACTTGTGTTAAGATCCTTTGACTCTAAATATTTAGCAGAAATCCGAGTTTGAGCACTGACCTCAAGGAGAAAGGTACTGTAATGTACACATCAATGGAGGAAATGAACATTCCCAATATAACCTTGAAATATCAAATCCCAAAGTATTTGATATTTGTAATGAGAGAAAAACATTGGTTTGAGACAAGATTGTACATGTCACCTAGCTGTTTGTAAAATCACTGGATTCAGTGGGATCGGTGTCGGTCTAACTTGTGGAAGGATGCATTCACATCATAATCTATGTTATATCATAGATCATAATCTATTTTATATCAGAGTATAATCTTATTTTACATTCTGACAAACCCAGTTTCCTCATCAACAGCTGTGAAGGAGGTAATCAGAGTCCCAGCTCAATAGGGATTACAGATATATATTGATTCACAGACATCAGCAAACGTGTGAAGCTCGAGACATCAGACAAGGGTTTTGATTAGACAGATGAAAAATGGCAAATTATGATTTTGCAGCATTGATCTAAATATATAGCATTTTTAAAAACACCTTCTGTACAGCCAATAAAATACCTTTCAAAACATCTGATTGAAGAAAATAACATTGTCAATTCAAACGAAGGCAGCCTACTATTTAAAGTCCCACAGCCTTGTTTTGACATATTAAATCTCCTTTGTGATGTTGTGAAAGGGTGCCGTGGGTCAGACAGCAACCATACAAAAACATGAGCAAAGTAGCACAAATCTTCCTCAGGCAAAAAAGGGAGCAATTCATTGTCAAGCCAAAACATAATGAGCTGACCCAAATAAATCAATAAATTACTGCCACTGCTGTGCACTTGAAAGTGGTGATTGTAAAAATCCAAGATAAAATTGTTATACCATTTCGACACCCTTCTAGGAGTCAGAGTGAGGATATGGCATGAAAATTAATATGTTATTTCTGCTCGATGCAGCACTATTCTTCCTGAAGACACAAAACACATCAGCATTTTTTCATTTTTGGTGAATGGGGTGGTGTACCTAATAAACTGGCCACAGTTTATTTTCCACCAAAACGGTTCACTAGCAATTTTGGCAAAAAACTGGCAGTTAGATACTAACACCAGAAAACAATATGTACACTCTGCACAGCTGTATATTCTACAGAGTAGTCTGTATGATAGAAAGCGTGTTAACTGTGAGGCAGGTTGGATGACCTGAGAGAAAGTGGGGAGAATCATTTCTCTTATCTTGCCAAAGGACTGTCAGTCAAGTAAATAGCCGCAGGGCAGGAGCCTTTCCTCCGCTGCTATGGGGAGCACCAAAAGGGTAGTGACAAAGTCCCAAATGATAGTGAACGACAGTGAGAGTCATCCAGTATTGGATTCCAAGTCAAACAGATCATGTGTGAAATGTCAACGGATCCTCAGCGCAACCCATCATGCAAAGTGCTTTTTTTTTATTCAACAAACTTAGTGACACACTGCTTAGGTAAGAGTGAGACAGGTGTACTTTATGCATGACTTACCCACACGCACACCCCCCTCTAGAGGAGGTGGGTGTGGAGTGGGTCATAGCTCCAAACCGCTCCTGACTGTCCCCTATGGAGGTTAAGTCCATTATGAACCTCCCGAGGAGGGTTTTGGACCGACTGCAGTGTGGCAGTCCCTCTTAAGTTTAATTAAAGCTCAGTGTTATAGGCCTAGTGAGGGCCGATCGAGCTGCTGAGAGAGCACCCTGCTGAGAGAGCATTTTAATTGTGTGAGAGGGTGTCAGCTTGTGTTACCTGTCAGTCTCTAATACCTTCATGTTTCAAGCAGACCACCATAGTCCCTGTGCCCAAGAACACCAAGGTAGTCAGTCTAAATGACTATAGCATTCACATCTGTGGCCATGAAATGCTTTGAAAGGCTTGTCATGGCTCACGTCAACGCCCCCAACAGATCCATAGATGACGCAATTTTATTGCACTCCACACTGCCCTCTCCCACCTGGACAAGAGGACCACCTATGTGAGAACAATACATCCGCCACACTGACCCTGAACACGGGGGCCCCTCCTGTTCCCCCGGTTCACCCACGAATGTGTGGCCGCGCACGACTCCAACACCATCACTGACAACGGTGTTAGGCCTGATCACCGACGACGAGACCGCCTATAGAGAGGTGGTCAGTGACCTGGCAGTGTGGTGCCTGGACAACCTCTCCTCAACGTCAGCAAGACAAAGGAGTTGATCGTGGACTACAGAAAATGGAAAGCCGAGCACGCCCCCATCCACAGGGCTGTATTGGAGTGGGTCGAGAGCTTCAAGTTCATTAGTGTCGACATCACTAAGGAATTAACATGGTCCACCTCAGTTGAGGCTCCACAGTGAATTTAAAATGTATTTTTTATTTTTTAAGTCAGACATTAAATTTGTTTAATTAAACATTTGACTCATCACATGCTGCTGCTTCTGATTATTATCTAGTCTAGTGCCTAGTCACTATACCCCTACTTATATGTACATACACTACATTTAAAAAGTATGTGGACACGTGCTCGTCGAACATCTCAATCCAAAATCATGGGAATTAATATGGGGTTGGTCCCACCTTTGCTGCCATTACAACCTCCACTCTTCTGGGAAGGCTTTCTACTAGTTGCTGGAACAAGGCTGCAGGGATTTGCTTCCATTCAACCACAAGAGCATTAGTGAGGTCAGGCACGGATGTTGGGTGATTACGCCTGGCTCGCAATCGGCATTCCAATTCATCCAAAAGGTGTTCAATGGGGTTGAGGTCAGGGTTCTATGCGGGCCAGTCAAGTTCTTCCACACAGATCTCGACAAACCATGCGTGTATGGACCTCGCTTTGTGCATGGGGGCATCGCCATGCTGAAACAGGAAACGGCCTTCCTCAAACTGTTGCCACAAAGTTGGAAGCACAGAATAGTCTATAATGTCATTGTACACTATAGCATTAAGACTTCCCGAACCATGAAAAAACAGCCACAGACCATTATTCCTCCTCCACCAAACATTTCAGTTGGCACTATGCATTGGAGCAGGTAGTGAGTGTTCTCCTGGCATCCACCAAACCCAGATTTGTCTGTCGGACTGCCACACGGTGAAGCTTGATTCATCACTCCAGAGAACACGTTTCCACTGCTCCAGAGTCCAATGTCGGCAAGCGTTACACCACTCCAGCCGACACTTGGCATTGCGCATGGTGATCTTAGGCCTGTGCTTAGCCATGGAAACCCATTTCACAAAGCTCCCGATGAACAGTTATTGTGCTGATGTTGCTTCCAGAGGCAATTTGGAACTTGGTAGTGAGTGTTGCAACTGAGGACAGACATTTGTTATGCACTTCAGCGATCCTGTTCTGTGAGCTTGAGTGGTATACCACCTTGTGGCTGAGCCGTTGTTGCTCATAGACGTTTGCACTTCCAAATAACAGCATTTGCCGTTGGCCGGGGCGGGTCTAGCAGGGCAGATATTTGACAAACTGACTTGTTGGAAAGGTGGCATCGTATGACAGTGCCACTTTGAAAGACACTTAGCTCTTCAGTAAGGCCATTCTACTGCCAATGTTTTCCTACGGAGATTGCATGGCGGTGTGCTCAATTTTATACACCCGTGAAATAGCCAAATCCACTATTTTGAAGGGGTGTCCATATATATATGAGCATCTACCTCCATTCTCATACCCCTGCACATCAACTCTGTTCTGTGACCTGTGTATGTAGCAAAGTTATCATTACTCATTGTGTATTTATTCCTTGCGTTATCATTCATCTCAGAATTTCTGGGAAAGGCGGGATATTCTACACCTGTTATTCACAAAGCATGTGACAAATACAATTGCATTTGATGGTAGCAGGGCTGGGTGGTAACTAACGGGAAACAAGACCTGACATGTCTTCTACTGTACACATGCAGCACAAACTGCTGCCATGTACACTATATTTGAAGAAGCAGCACTCACACATGAGTATCTGACACCCTATGGTCCACTGCAAAGATGTGAAACTCCACACTATCCCTCATTTCATCATAAAAGGGCTAAATCGGACAGACAGACATTTGAGAGAATTAGGCTAGGTGTTAAAGGTCTTTTGAGGTCTGCCAGTTTGTCAAGTGATCTCCTCAGCTCCCTCCATGCTAACAGCTCCCTCCATGCTAACAGATATCATTGACAACATAAACAGATCCACAGTAATGTAATACGGCACCAGTTACAGGAGTGCATCTATGTGACACTGAGTACTTGGCCAAATGCATGCTCCAAGTGCTAAATTTACTCATCAGTTCACCTCAGCATCGGCACTACTCTGCATTCTGTCCGCCAGTGTGAAGTGCACAGCACTAATTAATATTTCCTATTTGTCCATCATATTGTAACACATGCCTGCAAGTTCTCTTTTTTTTGCCCCAGGATTTTAGTTTTTGATACAACATAATTACAATAAAACCACAAAGAATTCATCTCAAATGCGTTAATTTAGGAAATCTGTTCCCAAGTATTCCAACAAATACAAGGTATGAAATGATTGTATTGGAAAATAACAATCTATTTTTAGGCTTCGTTGTTGTCAATTTGCAGTGTACACATTATTTTAATTATGTTCCGGCCCCAACCCCCCCCCGGCAAAAATCTGCCTGCGGCTGAATCTAGTTACCTACCCCTGTTGTAACCTATTATTGAAAAAATATTTAGCCTCTATCAGCATGGTGTTAAAACCACTGCTTAGTTCGTTTTACGGTACTTGGACTGCACAATGTGGTTGATATTGATAACTACATTTCAAGGAAGAGTTTTGGTTACATTTTATTTTACATTAGGCCTACATTGTTTTCCAATTTACTTGCCATTTATTGAATATAATATTCTAAATATGTAACGTTACTTGCTAAAACAGAACTGTGGACATATCCTATGCATTGTCCCTAGAACCGTAAAACCGCATGTAGCCTACCTTGGATGTGTTGGTTGACCACATTTTCCAGTCGGTCCAGTCTCTCTATAATCTTCAGAGTTTCTCCCTTGTTGTCATCGTCAAACTTTCTCTCCGGTTCTGTCTCTGAGACTTTGGTGTTCACATTGGCCACATAATTAGTGATCCAGCCGACGTAGAGAAGACAGACAATATTGGTCATGCCACTCAAAATTACGCATGTCGACACCAAAGTTTTGGTTCTCCTAGAGCAGACCATCATCGCGACATCCCTCCATACGGTCCAACGCGTATACAAACGCAATATAAAAAAACTCACAAAACTAAATGACAGTACCGTAGTTTCAGATCATCCAGGATTATAGCCTGCTGAGATTGACAGCAACGCAAACACAGAAACGTAAATTCGTAGATGCACTATACTATACCGTACCGGGCACCAGCTGAAATCCGCTGCTACAAAGTAATCGTAGAGCTGGCGGCCAATGAAATCCTCCGGAAATGTACAGTGCATATCCGATCATTACACTATCCAATTGTAGCATGGGAGGCGTGTTCTCCACAATTCTCTCGTTCTTCGAATGGGACAGACTTTTAACGTAGGTTAGGGGAGCATTTTGCTAACTCTAACCATTTTCCTAACCTTAACCTCATTCTCCTAACCAGGGCCCCCTTTCCCAAAAGCATCTATAAGGCTAAATTCGTCGTTAGAACCTTCGTAGGAGCATCATTAAATCTCCGAGCTGTTTCCCAAAACCACCGTTATTAACGTTGCACTTGAAAACGCTAATAATCTAACGCCTCATAGAACAGCTCATAGAACAGCTAAATGCGTCATTAGATGTTTTTTTCCCCATCCCTCGTCACTTTATACACAGAAGAACTCCGCTAAACATAGAATCACAGTGTTTATCAGTCTCTCTGTGACCGCCAATAACTTCACAACAAAGTTGACTACAAATACGAAGTTACTAAATGATTTGCAATTGTTACAAACAAGCGAAGGATAAAACGATGCTTCAAATGAAAACAGATTACTGCATTCAAATAGCCTACCAACAGTATGGGCCTGTATATTTAAACAATATTCAAATACATTTCATGTTCATTCAATTTAGTTTTATTTTTCCATTTGGCTACTGTCAAAATGTTGCCATCAATATATTTAATGATGTGTAGCTTAACATGGAAGCAATGATGTTATCACGTTTAAAGACCCAAATGCAAACAGTCAAAGTAACTCCTGGAAACAGGAGACAAAGGGCTGTGACACATGGGTTTAATTCTAGACACAGGAAAGGTAGGAAGTATACAGAGGGTACGGGGCAACAGAGGACAAACAGCAGAGGGGCAAATGATCTTGGGTGCCAGCGCATCTGGCTTGACCTTCTTGGATACCGGTCGGTGCTGCGGAAGCAAAGTGGCCCGGGCCTTACTGAACCCCTCCCGGAGGTCCTGGTACTCCGCGGGGCTGGCGGAAGTCCGGGACAATTGCCAAGCCCCCAGGAAGACGTCCCGGGGCAGGCAGAACTGACTTCAGGCAATGAGTGTGGCAGGACGGGCTCCAGCCCACGATGGCACCAGTAGCCCAGTCAATAGAATCCCAATACCAAGGGGACCCGTGGAGACTCAACTAGCAGGAATTGGATCGTCTCGCTGTGGTTCCCTGACACTCATAGGTTGATGGGGGTGGTATGGTGGGTGACCCGGCCTATAGAGCGCCCGACCAGCGCTCTAACATCCATGGGAATGGAGTAGAGTTGTATTGGGATGCCCTGCTCGGATGTCAGGGTAACATCCATAAAAGACTCACATCGGCCCCCGAGTCGATGAGTACCTGGAGAGACTTGGACTGGTCGTTCCATAGCAGGACGAGTAGGGGGAGAAGAAAAATTATCAATAAGACCCACCAGAGTAATCACTCCAACGAGTGATCTAGGTCTCTTGAAGGGACATGTAGACACATAATGACCGGCAGTACCGCAATACAGACAACTCTGGGTGTCAAGACTGCGTATGCGTTCGGCTGGAGACAGCCTCACCGCGCTGCATTGGCTCGGGATAAGGTGAATCGGCAGGAACTCGGCTAAGCTCGGATTCTCTCAGGCATCTAGACACCGGGGACTTCCAGAGTTCATCAGATGCAAGGTGGGATCCTTGAGTGAGCGAATGGAACAACAATCAGACCTCTTCTCCCTCCTACGTTCCTGTAGGCTACCATTGATCCGGATGTTTAAAGCAATGTGTGTGTGTGCTATTGTACGGAATTCCACAGCATAGTCTGCCACACTGAGGGAGTCCTGCCGCAGCTGGAATAACTTCCGGGCAGCCCCTCTCCAGGACACCGGAGCCTCAAACCTATTTCACCTCCACCAGGAATCCCTCCAGACTGAAGCATACGGCAAACTGTTGTTCACAAATGTCTGTACCCCAGGCGAGGGTCCTCCCGGACATCACCGTGATGAGGTACGCTATCTTAGAGCAGTCCGAGGAGAAGGAGGAAGCTCTATGACGAGGGAACACTGAGCGAGAAGCGCCCAACAGATGCCCGACTCTCCATCGAAGCACTCCGGGGAGGTAAGCAGGGTTCCCCGGAAACTGGGGTGATGGCACTGCTACCATCCGGGTTACTGAGGGGCTGGGAGGTTACTGTCACTGGTAGGCTGCATAGTAGACAACCCACGTAATTGATCCCACAATGTGTCCAATGCTAAGTTGTGACGATCGGCCACGGCCTGGAACCCTTCCATCAGGCTGCGAAGCAACTCCTCTTGCCTACCAATGGTGGCTCCTTGGGAGGAGATGGCGTTGCGGAGCTGGTCCACGTATGCTGGGTCAGTCATGGCCAGTTCGTACTATCACGTTTAAGGTAAGACCCAAATGCAGGCTGTCGAAGTAACAATGTTTATTACAACAGGGGCAGGCAGACAACAGGTCAAGGCAGACAGGAGTCAATAATCCAGAGAGGGTGTAAGGCACCGGAACAGCAGGGGGGCTCAGGTCAGGCAGAGGTCGGTAATCCAGAGTAGTGGGGCAATGGTACAGGATGGCAGGCAGGCTCAGGGTCAGGGCAGGCAGAATGGTCAATACTGGGAAAACTAGGAAACAGGAACAAATTGAGAGACAGGAGCAGAGGGGAAAACGCTGGTAGGCCTGATGAAACAAAATTAACTGGCATCAGATAAACAGAGAACACAGGTATAAATACACAGGGGATAATGGGGAAGATGGGCGACACCTGGAGGGGGGTGGAGACAAACACAAAGACAGGTGAAACAAATCAGGGTGTGACAGATGTGCCTAATCTTGATTTAGTGCATTGTTATAGGTTAAGCATTAGAATAAAATACCTCAATATTTGCAGCCATAGGTGATAAACTCCCTAGGAGCTGATCCGTCGTCAGTATTGTGGAATAATTCTAATGTTAAGGTAATATTTGAATGGAGAAAGCTGACCCGAGAGCACCGGTGCCTTTCATTCGATCCTATCGGTCGCAACAACGAGCTTAACAAACGTTCTCTACGCAGTGTTTTGAGAAATGAACGTTACATCTTTGGCATTTGTAGGATAGAGGCATCGTTAAAACACTCGTAAGCATAAATTCTGTCTCCTTATCGATAAAATGGGAAATTATGATGCAGTACTCAATGAGCCCACAGGGGCCTCCTTTCATAGACTTTATTGTTAGGCTACCCAAGCGGTTATTCATGATCCAACATCACATATTGTTTAAGACGTCACCGATTATTGAGACTACCACCACTATACAGCTAGCTAAGACCATTTGCCAACAGCAGAGACAGGTGAGAAAGGAGCGGTTCAAATCATTTCTATGATGGCCGATGAGAGACAGAAGTGACAGGAGCCTCCCCATCACCCTTCCATCTCCCTGATACAGGCGTGCTGTGTGAGAGCTGGAGCGGTAACATAACATCAGCGCAGCAACAGATGGATTCCACAGATAGTGCCTTGAGGCAGCAGCTTTGATCTTTGTCTTTCATGCAATGGTTCACTAAATTACTTCTTCACCTTTACAGCCCCACCATAAACCTCATTCACCAAGATGAGCGCCTGGAAGGACGCAGCTGATGGATGAAATATGCATATGAGCACTGAAATATTGAATGAATCCAATTGAAACTTTCACATGATTTTCTCATGCTGCAAAATTAGGAAAGAGTTACCAGCAAAGATACTGCCAATGATATTTTGTATTTTATTTGAAGGTTTAAAAGAAAGACATTGTGATAATAAAGTGTTAAAGGAGCAGTTGGCTAAGTCTACCGAAAGCCTATCAACTTGTTTCTAAGTCATTTGTCAACGTATTGTGGCATGGAATCTATGTGGGAAATACATTGGATTTGCAATAAGCCATTAAAACGGTTGTTTTGAGGGTTGATTTCAACCACAGGATTATGTCATCACGATGACACATTTTCAACAGACAATCCTAAATCAAATCAAATGTGAAATGCACATTAAATAATGTTTGATTAGATTTAATCCTATTCTTTAACTTAGATGTTTAGTTGATATGGAGACGTGAATCCAACATATCAATCTAACATATAGTTTCTAGACAAACTGGAGTTGTCAGACTAAGTCAGTAGCACAAAAGATACATCTCCTTCAAATGTTGATATTTGGCTGTGTTGACAACCAAACACAATTCAAAATCACTTTTGCAATACAGTAAATAGCCTATAAACTTGGTAAGTCTCCAACAAAACCAAAAACTAGCCAAGCATTAGATACATCTCCTGTAGATGTTGATATTTGGTTGCATTGTCAAGCAAACACAATAAATATTACTTTTGTAATTATGTAACTACTAACATAAAGTTAAGGTTATTTTACAAACTAATGTCACAGTATTTATTCAACCTTAAAATTAGTAACAGTTCCATGGTCATGTTTTGATGTTATTGTAACTCTAAATACCTTATGTATTGTTCCCACATGCTTCAAGAGGGCCACCATTGTTCCTGTTCCTAAAAAAGCTAAGGTAACTGAGCTAAACAACTATCGCCCCGTGGCACTCACTTCTGTCATCATGAAGTGATTTGAGAGACTAGTCAAGGATCATATCACCTCCACCCTACATGACACCCTAGACTCCAATTTGTTTACCGCCCCAATAGGTCCACAGACAAAGCAATCGCAATCACACTGCACACTGCCCTAACACATCCGCACAAGAGGAATACCTATGTAAGAATGCTGTTCATTGATTACAGCTCAGCATTTAACACCATAGTACCCTCCAAACTCGTCATTAAGCTCGAGACCCTGGGTCTTGACCCCGCCCTGTGCAACTGAGTCCTGGTGATGAGGGTAGGAAAGAACATCTCCACCCCGCTGATCCTCAACACTCAAATCAAATCAAATTTTATTTGTCACACACACATGGTTAGCAGATGTTAATGCGAGTGTAGCGAAATGCTTGTGCTTCTAGTTCCGACAATGCAGTAATAACCAACAAGTAATCTAACTAACAATTCCTAAACTACTACCTTATACACAGTGTAAGGGGATAAAGAATATGTACATAAGGATATATGAATGAGTGATGGTACAGAGCAGCATAGGCAAGATACAGTAGATGGTATTGAGTACAGTATATACATATAAGATGAGTATGTAAACAAAGTGGCATAGTTAAAGTGGCTAGTGATACATGTATTACATAAGGATGCAGTCGATGATATAGAGTACAGTATATACGTATGCATATGAGATGAATAATGTAGGGTAAGTAACATTATATAAGGTAGCATTGTTTAAAGTGACTAGTGATATATTTACATCATTCCTATCAATTCCCATTATTAAAGTGGCTGGAGTTGAGTCAGTGTCAGTGTGTTGGCAGCGGCCACTCAATGTTAGTGGTGGCTGTTTAACAGTCTGATGGCCTTGAGATAGAAGCTGTTTTTCAGTCTCTCGGTCCCAGCTTTGATGCACCTGTACTGACCTCGCCTTCTGGATGATAGCGGGGTGAACAGGCAGTGGCTCGGGTGGTTGATGTCCTTGATGATCTTTATGGCCTTCCTGTAACATCGGGTGGTGTAGGTGTCCTGGAGGGCAGGTAGTTAGCCCCCGGTGATGCGTTGTGCAGACCTCACTACCCTCTGGAGAGCCATACGGTTGAGGGCGGAGCAGTTGCCGTACCAGGCGGTGATACAGCCCGCCAGGATGCTCTCGATTGTGCATCTGTAGAAGTTTGTGAGTGCTTTTGGTGACAAGCTGAATTTCTTCAGCCTCCTGAGGTTGAAGAGGCGCTGCTGCGCCTTCTTCACGATGCTGTCTGTGTGAGTGGACCAATTCAGTTTGTCTGTGATGTGTATGCAGAGGAACTTAAAACTTGCTACCCTCTCCACTACTGTTCCATCGATGTGGATAGGGGGGGTGTTCCCTCTGCTGTTTCCTGAAGTCCACAATCATCTCCTTAGTTTTGTTGACGTTGAGTGTGAGGTTATTTTCCTGACACCACACTCCGAGGGCCCTCACCTCCTCCCTGTAGGCCGTCTCGTTGTTGTTGGTAATCAAGCCTACCACTGTTGTGTCGTCCGCAAACTTGTATTACCACAAAGCACACCAAAAGACGGCTTAAATGATAAGTAGCCTAATAAAATGAAGCCGGCACTTCTAAAACCCGATTTCACGTCATAGCCTGTTGAATTTGGAAGACAACTTTTCTTTCATTTTGATTTCAGCATAAAGGAAAATGTGGCACTGACTTGCCCAGTGATTGATGTTTCAGCATTGTCTGAATGAAGAGTTTGGTGTTAAACTAGCCATGTGCGGCATGCACACACAGTTATAATCCTGCTAAAGTTAGTGGCAGGCAGACAAGCAATATTCACCGTAATAGTACAGATGAAGTCTGATCTGGAACCATGTGAAGCTGACTGAAGCTCTTTTAAAAGCCTGAGTAGAGCTCGCTTGCTTCGTAGTATACCACTCAGGTCATTTGGTTGTGCTATTAGTTGAGGCACAGTAATAACACATTTTTAAAAATGCTCCAGAACTTTGGCGACTACTAGTATTTTTTAAACCTCCTGCTTTGAGCTGAATGTGTCAATGTGTAGTTCATATATGAATAATCTGAACTCAGCAAAAAAATAAACATCCATTTTCAGGACCCTGTCTTTCAAAGATAATTCCTAAAAATCCAAATAACTTCACCAAAAAAAAGATGCCCTGCTCATCTGCGTGAATGGGCCTTAGCTGCAAGGAGGCATGAGGACTGCAGATGTGGCCAGGGCAATACATTGCAATGTCCGTACTGTGAGACGCCTAAGACAGCGCTACAGGGAGACAGGACGGACAGCTGATCGTCCTCGTAGTGGCAGACCACGTGTAACAACACCTGCACAGGATCGGTACATCCGAACATTACACCTGCGGGACAGGTACAGGATGGCAAAAGCAACTGCCCGAGTTACACCAGGAATGCACAATCCCTCCATCAGTGCTCAGACTGTTCGCAATAGGCTGAGAGAGGCTGGACTGAGGGCTTGTAGGCCTGTTGTAAGACAGGTCCTCACCAGACATCCCTGGCAACAACGTCGGCACAAACCCATCATCGTTGGACCAGACAGGACCGTCAAAAAGTGCTCTTTACTGACGAGTCACGATTTTGTCTCACCAGGGGTGATGGTCGGATTTGCGCTTATCGTTGAAGGAATGACCGTGACCCGAGGCCTGTACTCTGGAGCGGGATCGATTTGGAGGTGGAGGGTCCATCATGGTCTGGGGCGGTGTGTCACAGCATCATGTTGTCATTGCAGGCAATCTCAACGCTATGTGTTACTACAGGGAAGACATCCTCCTCTCTCATGTGGTACCCTTCCTGCAGGCTCATCCTGACATGACCCTCCCAATGACAATGCCACCAGCCATACTGCTCGTTCTGTGCGTGATTTCCTGCAAAACAGGAATGTCATTGTTCTGCCATGGCCAGCGAAGAGCCTGGATCTCAATCCCATTGAGCAAGTCTGGGACCTGTTGGATCGGAGGGTGAGGGAATGTCCGGGAACTTGCAGGTGCCTTGGTGGAAGAGTGGGGTAACTGTCATGTTTTGTCATTGATTATCATGCCTTGTCCCTGTTCTTCTCCTTCTATTCGTTTCCCTCTGCTGGTCTTATTAGGTTCTTTCCCTCTTTCTATCCCTCTCTCTCCCCCTCCCTCTCTCACTCTCCCGCTCTCTCTTCTCTCTATCGTTCCGTTCCTGCTCCCAGCTGTTCCTATTCCCCTAATCAATCATTTAGTCTTCCCACACCTGTTCCCGATCCTTTTCCCTGATTAGAGTCCCTATTTCTCTCCTTGTTATTCGTTTCTGCCCTGTCGGTTCCTTGTCTAGAATTCACCGTGCTGTGTTTGTGTATCGCCCTGTCGTGTCGTGTTTTCCTCAGATGCTGCGTGGTGAGCAGGTGTCTGAGTCTGTTTGGTTCAAGTGCCTTCCCGAGGCAACCTGCTGTTCACCTGCTGTTCAAGATCGAGTCTCCAGTTTGTCCTCGTCATTTCGAGTGAAAGTTGTGTTTTTTGATTGTATTTACTTTACTGGATTAAAGACTCTGTTTTCGCCAAGTCGCATTTGGGTCCTCTTTCACTTGCATGACAGTAACATCTCACAGCAAGAACTGGCAAATCTGGTGCAGTCCATGAGGAGAAGATGCTCTGCAGTATTTAATGCAGCTGGTGGCCACACCAGATACTGACTGTTACTTTTGATTTTGACCCCCCCCCCCCTTTGTTCAGGGACACGTTATTCAATTTCTGTTAGTCACATGTCTGTGGAACTTGTTCAATTTATGTCTCAGTTGTTGAATCTTGTTATGTTCATACAAATATTTACACATGTTAAATTTGCTGAAAATAAACACAGTTGACAGTGGGAGGACGTTTCTTTTTTTTTGCTGAGTTTATGAGCAGAATTACTGTATTACCTCAACTAGCCACAAAATCGCTAGTTCGAAAGCAACAGTTTTTCTGAAAGCTGTGCTGAGCCATTTTCCTTACAGTTTCCCACACCTGGGCCGGCCCCTAGCAATTCAAATTCTAGCCAAAGAGCTTCAACACCCTTGCCATTTGAGTGACAGCTAACCAGATGAACACACAGCAAAGTGTGAGAGAGAGCAATGATGTGGTGCACGTACCTGCATATAACGTATCTGACATAGTACTGCAATTTTCGGTGTACTACCTTTAGAACTACTGGCTAAAAAGTATACAAAAGTACCGGAGAATCTCTTTAAATTGTTGTATATACAGAATATCTGACATATTCCCATTTTAACCTTGTTGTGGTTTTAAATTATTGAAAGCTCAGTGATAACACATTTAGAAGACAACTATACCAATCAGACATTGTTTTTCCATTGGAATTTGGTCGTGCCCTTTAGATGGTTGAAAGTATAGTGATAACACATTGAGAATTCAACAAACCTCTGGCTATATTTTTTGAACAATTGAATAAAGGTTGAAATCTCAGTGATCAACTTCTCAAGCAAATATTACAGATGTTGAAATGACGGAACATTCTAATCTCTTTTGAAGAGGCAACACTATGTCTAATGCAATACAAAGCCAATGGTTTCTCTCTTGGCAGAAATAGATGGTTTAACCAAACAACAAGTCACACGACAACATCATTGAAGGAACTTACACTTGAACCTGACAACACTTCGCCCTTGACAACAGCCAGAGGAGCAATAGCTGTGCCCTCTCTATCACTGTGTCAGCCATTACCCTGTGTCATATGATGATTTAGGTGGAACCAACAAAGCCCTGTAATTTAAAATAATCTCTGGGGAGACAAGGTTGTCTCATTTCACCCAAATGGATTGAATATCTCCAACCTGCAGGGGTTTAACCGCCATCAGACAATATCAGATTATTATGTTAGGTCATGCTCTGCTGTTGCGAGGCCTTAATTAAATCAAGCGCTGGGTGAATCAATTGAAAGCCTTCTGTCTTGATAAGTGTTTACTCAGAGTGACGCGTCAGCCTGGTCCTGCTCAGGAATCTTATCACATAATTAACAAGCATTGATGACACCGACAGACTACTGGTCAGGGATGAGTCAAGCAAAAGGCTCCCACAATGCATTTCCACTCATAACATCAGGGAATGAATTGAAACGGCCATAATTTGAATGGGCTGCGGTTGACATCTGGGATGGCCTAGCTATGCTACCGTTAACACAGTGGAGTAACCAGGAAAAGTACAAAATATGCATTGCACAGCATTTACACAGAAACCATCTGACTCTTTGATAGAGGAAATTATTTACATTTACATTTAAGTCATTTAGCAGATGCTCTTATCCAGAGCGACTTTCAAATTGGTTGAAATGACTAATTATGTATACATTCCAATCAGAACTGACTAGTCCAAATGCTATAATGTACTGTACATGTGAATTTTCTCTCTTGCTCCCTTTCCCAATTGTATATAATGTAGTCAGGAGTTTAGTAACAATGAAGGTCTGTTCCTTAGTTCATTCAGTTGTACAAATCTCCAGGTGGTGGGAACGGGCCATCTCCAGATTGTCGAGAATGTTGATTTATACTGACTGGCCTTGACTTCGTGCTGATAACGCGAAGGCTCAAGAGCTAGGGGGCCTCTCTGCTTGTGAAATGGAACGTTTGCAAAACGTTGACGTCATTTTCAGTTTATAACCTGTGGAAATGTGTGTAAGCATTTAGTACTCTCTTGTAATAAACGCTGTTTACCTTTGGCTTTTAAGACTGGTCTCAATCTACTTCATGCATAATTAATGAATTTACAACTAATTAATGAAATAGAAATGAGTGCGAATTGATTTTGGCAATAAAACATACAGGAATTTAGAATTCCTCTATCACTCTTGAAGGATAGAAAAGGCTTTTAGCCTCCTCCGTTGTGTTTCACTGTCAGTTTCAAATATATCTTAAGATTTTCCAATGACCTTTGAACTCAAGTAAGGGGACATATATATATACTGTAAAAGCATCATTTAATGTATTGCTTGTTTAAATCACACATGTTGGTTGTCAGAGAGCTCATGAAGCTCACACCCCAATATTCACAACTCAATTGCAAATGTTCTCTCCTTAAAATTCGCACTCTTTTTAAATTAAACGTCTCTATTGAAACATTGTGGTTACATTATGATATATACCGTAGAAAGATTTACTGAGCTGCGATCAATTTTGTTCCAATACAATCTCTGTCATTTTTTATTTCTGCACTTTAAAATGCATTTATGATGTCCCATGGAATGACAAACCAACCTTATCGAAAGTGACGACAGACAAGCTTTGTAAAATTGCAAATCTTTCAAAAAAGTCCCCCAAAAAGTCAGTCAAATTGCACTGTGTCTTTGCCAAAAGCAATAATCAGTTGAAATTACAAAAACCTAATGAAATGAAAGCTGACTGCTGTGGCTCTGCCATACAGCTGAGTGAGTGACATCCTTTGAACACATTAAATCATTATTGTAATAATCTGCATTGCAGAAGGTAAAGACTTACTTCTTCTTTACATCAAACCACACTCCCTGAGAAGGAGAAGAGCAAGGCATCTGAATTTTGCATTTTTCCAGACATTGGGCACAGATGTCAATTCAATGTCCATTCCACGTTGGTTCAGCGTAATTTCGTTGAAATGACGTGGAAACAACGTTGATTCAACCAGTGTTTGCTCAGTGGGCTCCCTCCAGTAGTTAAAATAAGAGTCATTGCCTTGAGAATTACTTATTTCCCCAGAATCCATTTATAGCAGAGTCCAGTTTTCACACTTGTCTGAAATGTCTGATTAAATTGTCATCTGAGGAAAACGACACATTGTGCTGCAGCCGGCTCTGAATTTGGCTTCTGTGTCGAGGCACTGCTTTCCTAAAGGGGACAAGGACATTTCACAATTACCAGCACATCCTCCCTTATTGAGCCTGGATGTCCCAAAGCGATCCCAGTGTAATTTAACAGCAGGCGACTCCTCAGATTTATAGTCCCCCTCTTCCATCATGCCTGTGACGGGCATATAAAGTGCTTTTTAAAAGTTAGGTTTTGACCATCACGACCACAAAAGACATTAATGTGCCGAGTTATCTGCGGTTTAGGAGAATGTTCCATCAACATTCCACAAAAAAAACACAGAACATGGTTGGCATGTTCTCGAGAACATAAGATGTTCATTTTCGAGACACATTCATTGGAAAATTGCAAGAGCATTTACGTGTCCTCAAAAAATGAATTACACCTCACAGTAATGTTGCCGAGCCCATCAAGGCCCTATTTGGTAAACCACGAATCCATTCATAGCTCTGTCTGTTGGCAAGGTTAGGGATACTCACACACATAGTGCTTTTAACATACAGTGATTTCAACCTACATACAATGCCTTCAGAAAGTATTCATACCCCTTAACTTATTCCACATTTTATTGTGTTAAAGCCTGAATTCAAAATGGATTAAATTAAATGCTCTCACCCAACTACAAATAATACCCCATAATGACAAATGAAAACATGTTATTAGAAATTTTACAAATCTTTTTGAAAATGAAATACAGAAATATTTAATTTACATACAGTACCAGTCAAAAGTTTGGACACACAAACTCATTCAAGTGTTTTTATTTATTTTTTAACTTTTTTCTACACTGTACAATAATAGTGAATACATCCAAACTATGAAATAACACATATGGAATCAAAAAAGTGTTAAAGAAATCAAAACAGTTTATATTTGAGATTCTTCAAATTAGCCACCCTTTGCCTTGATGACAGATTCTCACACTCTTGGCATTCTCTCAACCAGCATCATGATTTCAGTTCATTAGAGTCCATTAGAGTTACCAGCCTCAGAAATGACAGCCCAAATAAATACTTCAGAGTTCAAGTAATGTTTGAGCCAATCAGTTCAAGCCAATCAGTTGTGTTGTGACAAAGTAGGGGTGGTATACAGAAGATAGCCCTATTTGGTAAAAGACCAAGTCCATATTATGGTAAGAACAGCTCACATAAGCAAAGAGAAACAACAGTCCATCATTACTTTAAGACATGGTCAATCAATCCAGAATTTTTCAAGAACTTTGCAAGTCTCTTCAAGTGCTGTTGCAAAAACCATCCAGCGCTATGATGAAACTGTCTCTCATGAGGACCGCCACAGGAAAGGGAGACCCAGAGTTACCGCTGTTGCAGAGGATAAGTTCATTAGAGTTACCAGCCTCAGACATTACAGCCCAAATAAATGCTTCAGAGTTCAAGTAACAGACACATCTCAACATCAACTGTTCAGAGGAGAATGCATGAATCAGGCCTTCATGGTTGAATTACTGCAAAGAAACCCAATAAATGACACCAATAACAAGAAGAGACTTACTTGGGCCGAGAAACACAAGCAATGGACATCAGACTGGTGGAAATCTGTCATTTGGTCTGATGAGTCAAAATATGAGATTTTTGGTGAATGGAGAGTCGGTGACAGATGATCTTTGCATGTGTGGTTCCCACATTGAAGCATGGAGGAGGAGGTGTGATGGTGCTTTGCTGGTGACACTGTCTGTGATTTATTTAGAATTCAAGGCACACTTAACCAGCATGGCTACCACAGTATTCTGCAGCAATACGCCATCCCATCTGGTTTGCGCTTAATGGGACTATCATTTATTTTTCAACAGGACAATGACCCAACACACCTCCTGGCTGTGTAAGGGCTATTTGACCAAGGAGAGTGATGGAGTGATGCATCAGATCATCTGATCTCAACCCAATTGACAAGGTTTGGGATTAGTTGGACCATGGCGTAAAGGAAAAGCAGCCAACAAGTGATAAACATATGTGGGAACTACTTCGAGACTGTTGTAAAAACAATCCAGGTGAAGCTGCTTGAGAGAATGCCAAGCGTGTGGAAAGCTGTCATCAAGGCAAAGGGTGGCTACTTTGATTTCTACATGATTCCATGTGTTATTTCATAGTTTTGATGTCTTCACTATTATTCTACAATGTAGAACATAGTAAAAAAAAAGATTTAAAAAAAGGTAAAACCCTTGAATGAGGAAGTGTCCAAACTTTTGACTGGTACTGTAAGTATTCACACGCCTAAGTCAAACCTTTGTAGAAATACCTTAGGCAGTGATTACAGCTGTGAGTCCTTCTGGGTAAGTCTCTAAGAGCTTTCCACACCTGATTTGTGCAACATTTGCCCATTATTCTTTTCAACATTCTTCAAGCTCTGTCAAATTGGTTGAAGATCATTGCTAAACAACCATTTTCACAACTAGATATAGATTGTCAAATAGATTTAAGTCAAAACTGTAGATCAGCCACCCAGGAACATTCACTGTCTTCTTAGTAAGCAACTCCATTGTAGATTTGGCCTTATGTTTAAGGTTCTTGTCCTGGTGAATTTATCTCCCAGTGTCTGGTGGAAAGCAGACTGAATGAGTAGCATACAGACATGAACCACATAGTCAATACTGCCAGGGGAATATACCTAAGGGAGTGCCAGATATAGGGGAGGTAATGAGAGAGGAAATTGAGTCCAGATGAGCCTAATCATGAGGGGCAGGTGCACATAATGATTGATGCCAGGTGCGCGTAATAATGGTTGCCAGGACCGGTGGTTAGTAAATCGGCCATGTCAAACATCAGAGGGGAGGAGCGGAAGAAGACATGACTCTGCAAATTAGGTTAGCATTGTGGAGTAACTACAAGATTGTTGATCCATCCTCAGTTTTCTCCTATCACAGCAATTAAACTCTGTAACTATTTTAAAGTCACCATTGGTCTTATGTTGAAATCACTGAGCTGTTTCCTTCCACTCCGGCAACTGAGTTAGGAAGGACGCCTGCATCTTTGTAGTGACTGGGTGTATTGATACACGATCCAAAGTGTAATTAATAACTTCACTATGCTCAAAGGGATATTCACGGGCTGCATTCCAAACACTTAAAATACTGTCCACTATCCTCTGAGCCCTCAAATTAAGTGGACACTTCTGATGACGTGTCATGACGTCTGACAAGTATACACTTGCAGGGCGAGGGGGGAAAGAATGCTGATTTTTAAATGGACCGCCTTTGCCTGGAAATTCGTCACTCGTTCATCTCGCGATGATTGTGTTTTCAGCTTGTGGGTACTTTATATGCGCTACAGTCAATTATGATTACATGTCAACTTATATTAACGATATAATTATTAATATACGCCTACTGTATTTATAGCTAGCAAATGAATTAGCTAACAGCCTATCTAGCTGGAACTTCTGAGGGAGGAAGATGTTTTATTTCTACAATTTCCAAAAGCTAACCAAATAAACACCCTTACTTTTATGAGACGTGTTTGTGCTGTCATATGCATTAGTAGCACAATTTCTAACCTTTTTACATTCGTTTTTACTTACACTTGTATGTTGGACTTCTTAGCGGATGCACAATCATCGCAATTTAATTATGGGGCGTTTCAGGCCCCGAAGTTAACATAATTGTACACTCGCAAACTCGATTAAAAAACGAAGGCTGAGGGACATATGTTGCGAACTTCCCTTGTTTTGCTAATCGTTTGATCCGACGTCCAAGTGGGTGACAGGGATTCCCCCAAGGGCATAAAACGAGGGTGTGTCTTTTATGAGTTTGAAACAAAACCAATGTCTGCTTTTTTTTTATCCATCTACCAATAGGTGCCCCTCTTTCCAAGACATTGGACTTTGTCTTTGGGGACCTTGCTTGACTGAGGGACCTTACAGATAATTGTGTGTGTGAGTTACAAAGATGAAGTAGTCATTAATAAATCATGGTAAACACTTATTACATACAGAGTGAGTCCATGTAACTTATGATGTGACTTGTTAAGCACATTTGTACTCTTGAATGTATTTAGGTTTGCCATAACAACGTGGTTGAATAAGACATTTCAACTTTTCTTTTTTTCATTGTCTTATTTTATTCTTAACTTTTTGCTCCTTTTTCTCCCCAATTTCGTGGTATCAATTTAGTATCCACTCAAACCCAGAATTGCTAGTGGCACAGCTAGCACTGCAATGCTAAGCAGTGCCTTAGACCACAATGTTTTATTAATTTGTCAAAATAAATAAATGGAAAACATAATTCCACTTTGACATTATGGGGTATTATTGTGTGTGACAAATCCATTTTTTAAAATACTTTTAAAATTCAGGCTGTGTAAGAAGGCATGTGTAAGAAGCCTAGAGGTTTGAATACTTTCTGAAGGCACTGTATTTGACACACGATCACATTGTGCATATTCATTCATTCAGTAATTATGATATTATAATCAGACTCATCATTGATTTAAAAAAAACTTATTTCAGTAATTAAAGGGGTTTCTGTGTAGTTGTCTAAGGTTGGTGGGGCATACACTCCTGAATCATTCTGATCATTAAAATATATTCTTGAGTGTACTTTTAACAGAGCTGAGATTTACTTCAAAGTGCAATTACTGAAAGCCTTCACCTGAAATGTGTATTCCGCATTTAACACAACCCCTGAATCAGAGGTGCTGGGGGCTGCCTTCATCGACATCTTCGGCGCCTGGGGAACAGTGAGTTAACTGCCTTGCTCAGGGGCAGAATGACAGACGTTTACTTTGTCAGCTTGGAGATTCAATCCAGCAACTTTTCAGTTACTGGCCTAATGCTCTAACCACTAGGCTACCTGCCGCCCCTATTGCTTACACCAATCAAGTTGTTTCAGTGTCAAGGGAGGAGGGTTGGGGTTTATTCTAGACAGGGCCTAACTATACTAGCCCAAAAAGCACATGCCCTAAAGCTACCCTTATCATGACACTGGTTAGCACACTTAAACAGCATGGCTGGTTTGGGTTTAGCGGGACTATCATTTGTTTTTCAACAGGACAATGACTCAAGAAGGAGAGTGATGGAGAGTGATTGAGTGCTGTATCAAATTACCTGGCATCCACAATCCCCTGACCTCTACCAAACTGAGATGGTTTTGGATGAGTCAGATCGCAGAATGAAGAAAAAGCAGCCAACAAGTGCTCAGCATATGTGGGAACTCCTTCAAGATTGTTGGAAAAGCATTTGAGAGAATGCCAAGAGTGTGCAAAGCTGTCATCAAGGCAAAGGGTGGCTTTTTTGGTAACTACATGATTCCATATGTGCTATTTCATAGTTTTGATGTCTTCACTATTATTCTACAATGTAGAAAATAGTAAAAAAATAAAGAAAAACCCTTGAATGAGTAGATGTTCTAAAACTTTTGACCGGTAGTGTATGTTAATGTCATTATTGCTGTTTTGAATTGCATTTATCAGACATTTTGATTGTTTATATGGAAATGTTATTATTTAGGCATGATGTTTATTATCATAATGTGTATAGATGTCTCCTCTTTCACACATTTCTGGAACTATGGCTACCTTTGTGCCTTGTGCATGAGCTCCAGACTTAGCCACAGGGAGATGTTTGGTGGTGGGGTTGCCTGGGTTACAGACGGCTGGATATATTGGTCCACTAACACAGGACTAGTAAAGGCCCAGTGCACCACTTTGTGAGAAGAAAAACAAATCTGCATATTGTACATTTTCTTTTAATTCAGATTTTTCAGGGGGTCTGCAGTACCCCTCATCACCCCTACTTCCGGAGGCTATGCCTCAAGATGCATTTTCAGGTTTCATGTGTTGACTAAAATGTTGTTCTCTTTCTTTTTGATTAACTCAAAATAATAGTAGCACTTCCACGAGGAAAAGGTTAAGCGGGGTAACAACACAGCTGCCATCTTTCTTATATTTTCAACTTTATGGCAGCCTATTGGAAACAAGTTAACCTACAGCATAAATTCCGTTACATGATACAAGGCTGCAAAAAATATCTATAACTGTCACGACCTAGCCATAGAGAGGTTTTTAGTCTCTATTTTGGTTAGGCCATTGTGTGACTAGTGTGGGCATTCTAGTTTCTTTATTTCTATGTTTTCTATTTCTTTGTTTTTTAACGAGTGTGGTTCCCAATCAGAGGCAGCTGTTTATTGTTGTCTCTGATTGGGGATCACATATAAGTTGTCATTTTCCTTTTGGTGTTTGTGTTTTGCTAGCTCTGTGAAGCCTGCAGAACGTGATGTTTGTTAGTCTTTTGTTTGGTGTTCTGAGTAAATAAAGAATCATGAACACTTACCACGGTGCACCTTGGTCTCCTTGATGACAAACGTGGCAATAACACTCCGGTATTAATATGCTTTTGAAAGTAATATATGGATTACCTGAAAAGTAACTGCAATAATATTACAATATTTGCAAACAGTAAAGTTATATTACTCCGTTACTCAAAAGTTATATATTTCTGTTTTCATTTAACTAGGTAAGTCAGTTAAGAACAAATTATTATTTACAATAGCGGCCTACCACGGCCAAACTGTAACGACGCTGGGCCAATTGTGCACCGCCCTATGGGACTCCCAATCACGGCTGGTTGTGATATTAAACCCGGATCTGTAGTGATGCCTCTAGCACTGAGATGCAGTGCCATAGACCACTGAGACACTTGGGAGCCTGTATATAATATATTACCCCCAACACTGCTCCCAAGTTATTCTGTTGCAATTTGTCTATTTTTCAACATTAAAACTTGGAGATGGAACTCTGTGTTGGCAGAATTATTTTGGATTTTATTTCACCTTTATTTAACTAGGCAAGTCAGTTAAGAACATATTATTATTTACAATGATGGCCTACCAAGAGGCCTCCCTCAGGGAAGGGGGCTGGGATTTTTAAAAATAAATAATTATATATATATATATAGGACAAAACACACATCACAACAATATAGACACCACAACACTACATAAAGAGAGACCTAAGACAACAACATAGCATTGCAGCAACACATGACAACACAGCATTTTAGCAACACATCATGGTAGCAGCACAAAACATGGTACAAACATTATTGGAAAAGACAACAGCACAAAGGGCAAGAAGGTAGAGACAACAATACATCACGCTAAGCAGCCACTACTGTCAACTAGAGCAGTGGTTCTTAACCTTGTTGGAGGTACTGAACCCCACCAGTTTCATATGCGCATTCACCGAACCCTTCTTAATTGGAAAAATAAAATATTATTTTATTAACTCAAAACATAGGTATATATTTTACTGGTGCACAAAATGAACCGTGCATAAACATCACTGTGTTCAAAGAACAAAAGCATCAAAACATGATTTTCAAACAAAAATATAATAATGAATATTTACTGCAAATCAGTGTGACTTCTGCTGTTGCCTTTCAGAGACCAGTTCAGAAATGTACGGCTTCAGCTTGGCAAGTGCCATTCTCATGTCATTTTCGCAACAAAGTCTGTTCCTTTTCTTCGTTTTTATGTCCAGTATCCTCAAAGGATTGCTCGCAAAGATGTGTTGTAACAAACGGTATGAAAATCTCCAGAGCTTTCTTAGCAATAACAGGGTACGTTACCATTTGTTGACACCAAAACGTTGAAAGCGTTGTTGTTCTGAAGAGTTGCTGTTGAACCTGGCTCTGCTGAATTTCAATGATTTCATCGAGGTATTCATCATTGACATCTGTCTCAACACGTGAACGGCTGTCTCACCTATGCTGGATATGACTCTCTTGTAGGGAAGTATCCGTCGAGAGACTGTGTCAATTGCTTGCTTCAGTTCAGCGGGTACAGAAATGTCTCCGATTCCAGATACATCTTTGATCTTACTTACACAGTCGACCAGCAGGGGAAAGTTTGCAAAGTTATTGTTCTCTGTTCGTCGTTTCCATAACGGTAGCTTTTTTTGAAAAGCCTTCAGGTTTCCCTCCGCTTTCGATGATGTTGACTCCACCGCCCTGCATCTTTTGATTGAGATGATTGAGAGCTGCGAAGATATCGGCCATGTACGCTAAAATGAGAATGAACTCAGAATTCTTGAAGCAATCTGCATGACAATGTTGGTGCTCTTGCAAAAACAGGGCTAATTCCACACGCACGGCAAAAACACGATTCAGCACCTGTCCCCGGGATAAACACCGAACATTAGAATGGTACAGAAGTACCTCGTTTTCAGAGCTCATTTCCTTACACAGCTCACTGAAGATGCGGGGCCTCAGAGCACTAGTTCGCACATAGTTCACGCATTCCACTACAATTTTTAATACTTCTGACAGTTTTGGAGGCAAGGTTTTTGTTGCCAATGCATGCCTGTGCAGAATACAATGCGTAACAATGATGTGTGGTGCATCGGCTTTCACTAGCGCACCAAAACCAGACTTTCTTCCCAGCATGACTGGAGCTCCGTCCGAACAAACTGCAGAAACCATATCCCACGAAAGATTGTTGTCTTTGAAGAAGTCATCCACAAGTTTCTTCACATCTGCTGCCTTAGTTGTTGTTGTAAGAGGCTTACAAAATAAAAAATCTTCCTTTATCAAGTCGTCTTTCACATAGCGCACGAATACAGCAAGCTGGCTTAGATTGGAAACGTCTGTGGTCTCGTCGAGTTGAAGGCAGAATTTTGCCGGGCTTGAAATCAGATCTGCAACTACTTGAGCCAAGATGTCTTTGCTCATGTCCTCTATTCTGTCGCTGATGGTGTCATTTCAAAGAGGAATTTGGGATAACTTAACTTCAGCCTCTTTTCCCAGCATGATATTCACCATCTTCAACATAGCTGGTTTTATGAGTGTTTCACCAATGGTGTGTGGTTTGCCCTGCTTTGCAATCAGGTAAGCAACTTCGTATGATGCTGTGAGGATCGGTTTGTTGATGGGTACAAAGCCGAGAACAGGCAGAGTAGCCTTTTCATCGAATCTGGCTCTCTTCATCTTGAATTCAGCAAGCGTTGTGTTCTTGTATTTTCCATGTCCATGCAGAAGTGTTCTCGTAGTTTTGCCGGTGCTAGACGAGAATTGCTCAACTTGGCATTGTAAATCATGCAGTTAGGACGCTGACTCCCATCACGTTCCGTTATACATGTGAATTTATATTGTACATATTCGTCCGAACACATTCTTTTTTTGCTCGACATAATAAGTATGAAGGGATTAAAATATTAAGAAAGAAATCACAAGACATACCATCACAACAGTCACAAGTCGACTACTGAGCACACCAAATTCCCTGCAGCACAGATAGGCCAAGCGATGTAGCGTGATCACCTGCAGCCAATGATGGCCAAGTGGGGCGTGTCATCACGAATCATATGAGTCGGATGTGTGTCTTGACCTCCGCCGAACCCCTGAGACTGACTCACCGAACCCCTGGGGTTCGATCGAACCCAGGTTAAGAACCACTGAACTAGAGTGTTCATGATCAAGTCTTTGAATGAAGAGATGGATACAAAAGCTTATTTGTTCATCAAAAAATTGTTATTAACTCACCACAGGTTAATGAGAAGGGTGCTCTTGAAAGGATGCACATAACTCTGCAATGTTGGTTTGTATTGGAGAGTCTCAGTCTTAAATCCTTTATTACACACAGTCTGAGCCTGTATTTAGCTTTCATGCTAGTGAGGGCCGAGAATCCACTCTCACATAGGTACGTGGTTGCAAAGGGCATCAGTGTCTTAACAGCACAAGAAACTCTGAGTGCAGCCCTATCCTGAAATCTGGCAGTGGCTTCTGATTAAATTCCATTTTCACAGAACCGCTTGTTGCAATTTCGATGAGGCTCTCTTGTTCAGATATCGGTAAGTGGACTGGAGGCAGGGCATGAAAGGGATAACAAATCCAGTTGTTAGTGTTGTCCGTTTCAGGAAAGTACTTGCGTAATTGTGCACACAGCTCACTCAGGTGCTTCACTATATCACATGTGACATTGACTGTAAGCTTGAGTTCATTTGCACACAAAAAATTGTACAATGATGGAAAGACCTGTGTGTAGTCATTGTTAATGCAGACCGAAAAGAGCCCCAACTTTTTAATCATAGCCTCAACTTTGTCCCGCAAATTTAATATAGTTGCGGAGGGTCCCTGTAATCCTAGATTCAGATCATTTAGGCGAGAAAAAACATCACCCAGACAGGCCAGTCGTGTGAGAAACCCGTCATCATGCAAACAGTCGGACAAGTGAAAATGATGGTCATTAAAGAACACTTTAAACTAGTCTCTCAAATCAAAAGAACTTGTCAATACTTTTCCCCTTGATAACCAGCACGCTTCTATGTTGTAAAAGCGTTGCATGGTCGCTGCCCATATCATTGTATAATGCAGAAAATACACAAGACTTCAGGGGCATTTTTGGACACTACCATTTTCACTGTAGTGTCCAAACTTCTTTCAAGCTGTCAGGCATTCCTTTGGCAACAAGAGCCTCTTGGTGGATGCTGCAGTGTACCCAAGTGGCATCGGGAGCAACTGCTTGCACGTGCGTTACCACTCCACTATGTCTCCCTGTCATGGCTTCTGCACCATCAGTACATATACCAACACATCTTGGTCAACACATCTTGGTCTTCGGGGCTAGTCACATTATAAGGGGTGGGAGATTATGGACGGGCAGGGAGGCATGTGTCACACCCTGATCTGTTTCACCTGTCTTGTGCTTGTCTCCACCCCCTCCAGGTGTCGCCCATTTCCCCCATTTTCCCTGTGCATTAATAGTTGTGTTTTCTGTTTGTCTGTTGCCAGTTTGTCTTGTCAAGCCTACCAGCGTTTTTTCCTGTACTCGTGTTTCTCGTTAGTTCCTGTTATCTAGTTCTCACGGTTTTAGACCATTCTGCCTGCCCTGACCCTGCCTGCCTGCCGTTCTGTACCTTAGGAAACTCTGCCCTGGATTACTGACCTCTGCCTGCCCTTGACCTGTCGTTTGACTGCCCCCTGTTTTTTAAATAAACATTTGTTATTTCAAACTGTCTGCATTTGGGTCTTATCCTGAGGTCTGATAAGCATGTCTGAGACAAATAGAAATCCTGACTTAATGAAGTGGTGATTAAAGAGCTCAGCCATGTTCTCCTTGTCAGTAACAACCACATCATCAACATTAAGGGACATGGGCAGCTTTGAGGAGGAGGGTTTATTCTAGAGGTCGACCAATTAATCGGAATAGCCAATTAATTAGGGACGATTTCAAGTTTTCATAACAACCGGTGATCAGCATTAATGGACACTGATTATGGCCGATTACATTTCCCTCCACGAGGAGACTGCGTGGCAGGCTGAATACCTGTTATGCGAGTGCAGCAAGGAGCCAAGGTAAGTTGCTAGCTAGCATTAAACTTGTCTTTTAAAAAACATACAATTTTAACATAATCACTAGTTAACTACACATGGTTGATGATATTACTACTTTATCTAGCTTGTCCTGCGTTGCATATAATCAATGCAGTGCCTGTTAATTTATCATTGAGTCACAGCCTACTTCTCCAAACGGGTGATTTAACAAGCGCATTCGAGAAAAAAGCACTGTCGTTGCACCAATGTGTACCTAACCATAAACATCAATGCCTTTCTTAAAATCAATACACAAGTACATCATTTTTAGACCTGCTGTCACGTTCGGACCCTAGTTCTTGTGTTATTTGTTTGTTTTAGTTGGTCAAGAAGTGAGTTGGGTGGGCATTCTATGTTTTGTGTTTCTAGGTTGGTTTTCTGTGTTCGGCCTAGTATGGTTCTCAATCAGAGGCAGGTGTCGTTAGTTGTCTCTGATTGAGAATCATACTTAGGTAGCCTGGGTTTCACTGTTGTTTTGTGGGTGATTGTTTCCGTGTCTGTGTTTGTTCGCCACACGGTACTGTTTTGGTTTTGGTTCACGTTTATTGTATTCATCGAGTGTTCAGTTCATGTTTGTAAATAAACAACCATGGACACTTATCACGCCGCATCTTCGTTCGATCCTTGCTCTTCAGACGAAGAGGAGGAAAACCTTTACACCTGCATATTTAGTTATTATTGCCTGCTAACATGAATTTCTTTTAACTAGGGAAATTGTGTCACTTCTATTGCATTCTGTGCAAGCAGAGTCAGGGTATATGCAGCAGTTTGGGCCGACTGGCTTGTTGCGAACTGTGTGAAGACCATTTCTTCCTAACAAAGACCATAATTAATTTGCCGGAATTGTACAGAATTATGACATAACAATGAAGGTTGTGCAATGTAACAGCAATATCTAGACTTAGGGATGCCACCCGTTAGATAAAATACGAAACGGTTCCATATTTCACTGAAAGAATAAAAGTTTTGTTTTCGAAATGATAGTTTCCGGATTTGACCATATTAAATGACCTAAGGCTCGTATTTCTGTGTGTTATTATATTATAATTAAGTCTATGATTTGATAGAGCAGTCTGACTGAGTGGTGGTAGGCAGCAGCAGGCTCGTAAGCATTCATTTAAACAGCACTTTTCTGCATTTTCCAGCAGCTCTTCGCTGCGCTTCAAGCATTGCACTGTTTATGACTTCAAGCCTATCAACTCCCGAGATTAGGCTGTCAATACTAAAGTACCTATTAGAACATCCAATTGTCGAAGGTATATGAAATACAAATGGTATAGAGAGAAATAGTCCTATAATAACTACAACCTAAAACTTCTTATCTGGGAATATTGAAGACACATGTTAAAAGGAACCACCAACTTTCATATGTTCTGAGCAAGGAACTTAAACATGAGCTTTTTACATGGCACCTATTGCACTTTTACTTTCTTCTCCAACATTTTGTTTTTGCATTATTTAAACCAAATCGATCATGTTTCATTATTTATTTGAGACTAAATTGATTTTATTGATGTATTATATTAAGTGAAAATAAGTGTTCATTCAGTATTGTTGTAATTGTCATTATTACAAATATATATATATAAAAAAAAATCATAATCGGTCAACCTCTAGTTAATTCTCCAGGTCTTTAACCTTTTTACAGAACTCTTAGGGTTAGCTCCACAGAGAGAGAACTGCTCCTTAAAGTAACTAACTTTGGCCTTCCGTTTGTTAACAATACCACTGAAAATATCAAAAAAGAAGGTCCAAGCGTCTTCGACAAAGGGGATCAAGTTGATTCTATACCAATTTACAGAGGCAGGTCATGAAGGAAGGCTCATTTAAAGTTTTTTAGCAAGCATCTATGACAAATCAGGACAGGTCGTTTCACTGAGCAGCCATTACGAACACATGCTGTAAAACAGTGATCACTAAGGTCATTACAAAAAACACCAGACTGATACCTATCAGGATTATTTGTGAGGATAACATGAAGGAGAGTGTCTGGGTGTTTGGATTCATACCTTGTGGGATAGGTAATAATCTGAGAAATATTTAGGGAGTCCCATTGCTTTAGGACTTGGTCAGGTGGTTTAAGCATTTCCCAGTTTAGGTCACCTAGCAGGACAAATTCAGACTTAGTGTAAGGGGCCAGCAGAGAGGTTAGGGCATTTAGGGTACAGGCTGGTGCTGATGGTGGATGATAACACCCAGCAACAGTCAACAAAGAGCTATTTGAAAGTTTAATGCTCAAACCAGCAAATAAAATTGTTTGGGAACAGACTTGGTGGAGACAACCGAGCACTGAAAGTGTTCCTTGGTAAAGATTGTCACACCACCACCATCGGAAGATCTGTCTTGCAGAAATAGGCTATAACCAGAAAGGTTAACATCAGTGTTCAAAACACTCTTTCTTAACCACGTCTCAGTAATGACAAAACACATCTGGATTGGAGCTGTGAACCAACACTTTCAATTGATCCATTTTAGGTAATAAGCTACTAGTGTTAACGTGCAGAAAACCCTGGCTTTTACGAGACAAGAAATCAGTGAAGCAGATATCACAAGTCAGAATTGGGGCTAGCAACAGTAGATGGGCCAGGTGTACATGCACATTTCCAGATATCATCAGCAGTAATATAATCACGGCACGGCAGAGGACAGGGAAAGCTCTGCAGTGTTGATTTTTTATGAAATTTGAATGTGCATCCGATGGCAACAAGATTACATTGTACAGCAATTTCCTCAGGCAGAAGAGGGAATTGCTTCAGGCCTCACATCATATATATTAAAATAATTTATTAGCTTGAGGCCCCCTCCTATGGCTCTGCTCAAGGCATAATAAAAAAAAGATGTAAAAAATCCCTGTCAAAACTAGAGATATCTGTATGGGCTTCATCCATCGATGTGTGCCTTCCGCATCTGTGGTGGAAGGTGGCAGAGCTACAGCAGTGTATGTCAGACCAGGGGACATCTCAAAAATCGGTCTTCTCATGAAAATGTCTGTAGAGTCCGAAAAGTTTGGTCTACACATTATTATTATGACCCCTCTATGGAAATATGATACTTTCACGAACACTATACAGTTTTATTTGTTTTGCTATAACACTGAATGGAAGTGAATAGGGCATTTTTATTTTAAAGGTTTTCAGGTAATTCCATGAGAAAAAAAATATTAATTCTGAGCTTTCTTATGTCAAATCAAATAAAATCACATTTATTTATATAGCCCTTCGTACATCATCTGATATCTCAAAGTGCTGTACAGAAACCCAGCCTAAAACCCCAAACAGCAAGCAATGCAGGTGTAGAAGCACGGTGGCTAGAAAAAACTCCCTAGAAAGGCCAAAACCTAGGAAGAAACCTAGAGAGGAACCAGGCTATGTGGGGTGGCCAGTCCTCTTCTGGCTGTGCCGGGTGGAGATTGTAACAGAACATGGCCAAGATGTTCAAATGTTCATAAATGACCAGCATGGTTGAATAATAACAAGGCAGAACAGTTGAAACTGGAGCAGCAGCACAGTCAGGTGGACCGGGGACAGCAAGGAGTCATCATGTCAGGTAGTCCTGGGGCACGGTCCTAGGGCTCAGGTCCTCCGAGAGAGAGAAAGAAAGAGAGAATTAGAGAGAGCATATGTGGGGTGGCCCGTCCTCTTCTGGCTGTGCCGTGTGGAGATTATAACAGAACATGGCCAAGATGTTCAAATGTTCATAAATGACCAGCATGGTCAAATAATAGTAAGGCAGAACAGTTGAAACTGGAGCAGCAGCATGGCCAGGTGGACTGGGGACAGCAAGGAGTCATCATGTCAGGTAGTCCTGGGGCATGGTCCTAGGGCTCAGGTCAGTTGAAACTGGAGCAGCAGCATGGCCAGGTGGACTGGGGACAGCAAGGAGTCATCATGTCAGGTAGTCCTGGGGCATGGTCCTAGGGCTCAGGTCCTCCGAGAGAGAGAAAGAAAGAAGGAGAGAATTAGAGAACGCACACTTAGATTCACACAGGACACCGAATAGGACAGGAGAAGTACTCCAGATATAACAAACTGACCCTAGCCCCCCGACACAAACTACTGCAGCATAAATACTGGAGACTGAGACAGGAGGGGACAGGAGACACTGTTGCCCCATCTGAGGACACCCCCGGACAGGGCCAAACAGGAAGGATATAACCCCACCCACTTTGCCAAAGCACAGCCCCACACCACTATGTCTCTCAGTTATGAGACAGACTCTTCAAAACATATTTCCTTTTGATAAACATTTGTACTATCTGTTTTCCAACGTATGAATCTGTTATTCAATGCGTTTCATTGGGCTAATAGCAGTTAGGCCGAATAAAAAAATGTGATTTTTAAAAATACTTACAGGGGTCCTACAATTCAAAATGAAATATCAAAAATCACGTCGCTGTCATGCCTCCCTTGGAGGCCTTGAGAATTTAGTATAGTATAGTATAGTATAGTATAGTATTTGAATGGATGTTATAGTTCAAGAACCATCCCCCCACATACTTGCTGGTGCTATGTGTTCTGTTCATCACTGTTTTCAGACAGGGTAGGACACATTTTGACCTGAAAGTTGTTCTGTATGCTAGTTTGCAACATTGCAGAAAATGAAAGGAAAGCTGGATGAAAAACATAATTATGTTTTGTCAGAAGTGTGCTGCTCTATACACAAAATTGACATACAGAACATCAACATATTTTGATGGGGTTTTAATCTGTGATTTCATGGCCATTTTCACCATGGACTTTAAAAAGAATTGTCACACATTGCACCTACAGTGCCTTCAGAAAGTATTCACACCCCTCGACTTTTTCCACATTTAGTTGTGTGTTACAGCCTGATTTTAAAATGGATAAAAATGTGATTTTGTGTTACATAATGTCAAAGTGGAATTATGTTTGTAGAAATGTTTATAAACTAATAAAACATTTAAAGCTGAAATGTCTCGAGTCAAGAAGTATTCAACTTATCAAGCTTATGCTTATCACGTCACATAATAAGTTGCATGGACTCAAAATAGGGTTTAACATGATTGTTGAATGACTACCTCATCACTGTACCCCACACATACAATTATCTGTACGGTCCCTCAGTCGAGCAGTGAATTTCAAACACAGATTTAACCACAAAGACATTTGCCTTGCAAAGAAGGGTGTAACAAATCTCCTCTTCGTCTGAGGAAGAGTAAGAGGGATCGGACCAATATGCAGCGTGGTAAGTGTTTGTCATATTTCAATTGAATAACTGAACACTACACAAAATAACAACGACGAGAAGAAAACAAAACAGTTCTGCCAGGTGAACAGACACTAAACAGAAATTAAACACCCACAACCAAAATGGGGAAAACAGGCTACCTAAGTATGATTCTCAATCAGAGACAACGAACGACACCTGCCTCTGATTGAGAACCATACTAGGCCAAACACATAGAAATATAACAACATAGAAAAAAGAACATAAACTACCCACCCCAACTCACACCCTGACCAACCTAACACAAAGACATAAAAAAGGAACTAAGGTCAGAATGTGACAAAGGGCACCTATTGGTAGGTGAAAAACCAAAAAAGCAGACATTGAATATCCCTTTGAGCATGGTGAAGTTATCAATTACACTTTGGATGGTGTATCAAAAATACACGTGTCCTTCCTAACTCAGTTGCCGGAGAGAAAGGAAACCGCTCAGGGTTTTCGACCAATGGTGGGGGCCAATGGTGAATTCAAAACAGTTACAGAGTTTAATGGCTGTGATGGGAGAAAAACAGGATGGATCAACAACACTGTAGTTACTCCACAATACTAACCTAATGACAGAGTGAAAATAAGGAAGCTTGTACAGAATATTCCAAAACATGAATCCTGCTATATGGTACTAAAATAAAACTGCAAAAAATATGTCCAGGAAATTAACTTTATGTCCTGAATATAGCTTTATGTTTGGGGAAAATCCAACACATCACTGAGTACCACACTACATATTTTCAAGCATGGTGGTGGCTGCATCATGTTATGGGTATGCTTGTCATCGGCAAATACTAGGAAGTTGTTAGGATAAAAATCAATGGAATAGAGCTAAGCACAGGCAAAACCCTTTTGGAAACCTTGGTTCGGTCTGCTTTCCAACACTGGGAGACAAATTCACCTTTCAGCAGGACAATAACCTAAAACACAAGGCCAAATATACACTGGATTTGCTTACCAAAATGACATTGAATGTTCCTGAGTGGCCTAGTTACAGTTTTGACTTAAATCGTCTTGAAAGTCTATGGCAAGACATGAAAATCGCTGTATAGCAATGAACAACAACCAATTTGACAGAGCTTGAAGAATGAAACAAAGAATAATGCGCAAACATTGTACAATCCAGGTGTACAAAGTTCTTAAAGACTTACCCAGGAAGACACACAGCTGTAATCTCTGCCAAATGTGATCGGGCCCTAAGTCCGCCCCTGGTTGTGTATTGTTTTGGTATGACTGGCATCATCTTTGCTTAAATGGCAAATGTGAGAAAGTACAGACATGCTACTGTAAATATGCACATTTCTGATATTCTGAGAATCTGGAAACCATGTTCTGGGTATGCTTCCATCAGAAGTAGCACTCCCACCTGGGAAAACAACTTAGGAATGTTAGAGATAGAAATCCAATGACGGGAGTTGATGTGATTCCTTATCAAAGACACGTTTGTTCTACATGGTATGTGGTGTGTCGATTTCAAGAAGATGACAGAGAGTGCTCTTTGAGATGCTCAGCTATCTAGAATTCTACTGATCTCCATGTTTCAATGAGAAATACATTTTAATTAGATCAAATTGGTGTGTTGTAACTGTTGCCAAATCAGGAAATTAACTTATGTTGCTACGAAGGTGAGATTACCCTAGCAGGTCTCAAACCCAGGCCACCAGCACCAATGACGAACACCCTAACTACAGTCCCTATAAGGGATATCTGTAAGGCATGTGCTTAATGGGCAAGTACAGTTAGTCCATGTACAGAATAAACCCTAATCCATCCTCTCTAGGCACTTGTGTAGATCTGAAACAACTTGATATGTGTAAGCAAACGGGTGAATGCACTTTGAAGTAAATCTCAGCTCTGTTAAAAGTACACTCAATAAATACTTGTATTGATGTTAGTGATTCAGGAGTATCATTAAAACAGATTAATATTCCCCACCAACATTAGACAACTATACAGAAAGCCCTTAAGTTGTTGAAACAAGTCAATCAAACCAATGGTGAGAGAATCGTCAAACTAAGTGATGACTGACACAGATATGTTGGCGTAAGAGGAAGAACTAAATGCTGTGAACCATCAAATCCCAGGTGACATGTTGAAGAATAATTACTTTATAATTGAACATGTACGAAAATATGTCTGTTAAAAGCACTGTGTGTGAGAGTATCCCTAACCTTGCAACAGACAAAAATAGCTGTGATTGGATCTGTGGTTCGCCTTGTTGGGCTTGGCAACGGTAACAAGGTGTAAGGAATCTTTTCCTTTGGAGCATGTTTCTTTTGGACCATCAGGCAACATCCTGATACACAGAAATATTTTTGCAACGTTCCCATGAAACGTGTCTAGAGCATTAATATAGTATATTCTGAGAACACAGCAACCATGTACTGTGAATGTTTGGTGGGGCAATGATGGAATATTCTCCCTACCCTCAGAAAATTGGACACATGGATGTTCTTGCAGCGTCCCGTGAACCGTGTCGAGAACATTCATATGGTATATTCTGAGAACACTGTAACCACGTTCTAGATACAATAGGTTCTGCTTGGCATTAAGGGAATGTTCTCCTAACTTTAACACCAAAACATTCTAAAAAGGTTCACAGAAAGTTTTTGCTAACATACAGTAGATTGTGTTCCCGTAACTAACAAAAACTGGACATTCAAACATTAGTAGAACATTACTGGTAACGTTACAAAAATGTTCTCTCCCTACAATTATTAGCTGGGGATTGCCAGTAACTATCCACGTTTTAGAATCCAAATCTCAATGAAGCACTAGATGGAGAAATGTAGTAATTGTGGGAGGGAGCAAAGCAGAGCCCTCATGAATATGCTTTTGTGATGCCATCTGAGACTAATTAAAGATTGGTTAGAACCACCAGAGGTCTCTCAGTAATACAAACGATCAATTTCAATGACATGAGAGAGCAAACACTGTGCCTAAATATTACAGTGATTCATGTACGCTTTTCACATATCTCAGCAGGCAACCAAAGTCTGCCCTGCAGTTTTAATGTGAACCAACCATGCTCCAGTCAGAACAGAGTTTGCTTCATACTGTGCATACCAAACCTGAGTGTCTTTCAGGTGCATAGAGCAGCGGTTCACTAAACGCCTTTGGCCGCGTGACCCAGCTAAAAAAAAAAAAATATTTTTTTCTTGTGTAACCCACTATGTAACCAAGCCCAAATCTAGCTAGTAAGTCCTGTGACCCTACACTTGGGAAACACTAGTTCAGATATTTTGGCCATGAAATGAACTTCCTTGTCAGTTATTACCAAGTGACCGCTTTAACCTTTACTTAGGTACTAATCATCCTGCCAACAACTAAAATAGTCCAATAAGATAAATGATATGTATGTACTATTCAGTAGGGTACCTAACCTTTAAAAGTTAAAGCCGCCCATCATCACTCATAAATTAGGGCTCACTATCTCTCTTTCCCAGACGTGTCTGTCTGCAGACTTCTGAGGGAGCTATGTTAAAGGTGAACGCAACACCTTCTCCATATTAATGAGGTCATCACCGGTTCCTGATGTGCTTTATTCTAAATGGCAACAGGAAGAAAGCAACACCTAACTGTTCCAAACCATCATACCAGTCCAGACATCTCCTGTATAAAAGAAATCCAGATTCATAATTATATACATATCAGTTTGAAAATATGAAATTTCTATAAAAACATAAGTTGTATGCTATGGGATGGAGTTTACGCTGTATTTCATGCTTTGGGGTCTGATGAAGCTATGAGCACTTTGTAATTCCCTCAGGATCAGAGGGGACCGTTACAAGCTCCATGTGCAATAAGGTCACACTTTCATCCAGCACTAACCACACTGTTAGGGTCCTCATGCAGAAGTAACAGATGAAGATGCTGGCAAATCAATGCAACTCATCTTACTCCAAACATGTCAACGGTCGTGGGAGAGTAATGGAACTGTTATGACATGACCCCATTCCCACGAATCAGTTGCATTAGTCTCACTTCTTTTTCTTCATGGCACATTAGTGTAACTGGCAGTCAGTTACTGTAGCCTATAGTAGTAAAAAATGACAAAGGCATTGATTGCATTCATCTTTTATCTCTCGGATCTGCTGCCCAAGTATTGTAGGCGTACACACAATGTACGGAACAATGACTTCCTATCAAAGACGAATTACAGGCAGATAATCTGTAGGTGTCAAAGTATGAAAAGAGGAAAGGACATAAAAGTTGAGATTAGAATCTACTGAATGAAATATACCTGAGGAAAAAAGACAAAATGACTCTCCAGCTCTGTCCCTCTCGGTCCCCCCAGATCCGCTTGATGCTCCTGGCCAGCAGATGTCTAGCAGACCATTGTGGCCCTGCAGGAGATGATTCAACAGTGGGAGTCGCTGATCTAATGAACACAGTCCTTCTCCTGGTGTCATGAACACTCCCACAGACAGTGTGGGACTATCCAGAGAGCAATAATGACCATATTCACTCCTGGATTAATGTTGGGCTGAATGTAGTAATTAAAGGGCAATGGGATGTAACTCCAGATTAATAAAGCAAACAGAAAATAACCTGTGTAGAGTGCTGGGTAAACCAGTTCACTTGCTTTGGCAATGTAAACTCACGGGGTGGCAGATAGCCTAGTGGTTAAAGCATTGGGCCAGTAACAGAAAGTTTGCTAGATTGAATCCCTGAGCTGACAAGGTAAATAATATGTTGTTCTGCCCCTGAACAAGGCAGTTAACCAACTGTTCCTAGGCCGTCATTGTAAATAAGAACTTGTTATTAACTGACTTGCCTAGTTAAATATAAATTGAGAGAGGCTGAGCAACAAATGAGCACCCACATGCAGTTTTAGTTTTGCCTCTGGAAGGCAATTAATTGGCATTACAGATAGTTCTGCTTATTGTTTCATCTGCCACACATATCACCTAGGGGCCCTTTAACCCATGTCTTTCTGGCATGCTTATTATATTTAGACTATTCCCCCAATTACCATGGCAGTCTATGGATCCTTGGCCACCCACAAAAACTATACAATACCTTGCATTGGAAAAGCTCCCTGGTCTTTATGGTTGAATCTGTTTGAAATTCACTGGGGTTGAATAGTTATTGACTCAAGACATTTCAACTTTAAATGTTTTATTAATTTGTAAACATTTCTAAAAACATAATTGCACTTTGACATTATAGGGTATTGTGTGTAGACCAGTGACACAAAATCTCAATTTAATTCAGGCTGTAACACGAAAAAATGTGACAAAAAAGTCAAGAGTGTGAATGCTTTCTGAAGGCGCTGTAGAGATAGGCATGTAACGGCGTTCGTTCGTCGAAAGAGAGTCGGACAGAAATGCAGCGTGGTGGTTACTCATGTCTTTAATGAAAAAAGCGATACATGAAAATACTATACAAATACAAAACAACAAACGGAACCTGAAAACCTATACAGCCTGTTTGGTGAACACTAACACGGAGACAGGAACAATCACCCACGAAATACACAGTGAAACCCCGGCTACCTAAATATGGTTCCCAATCAGAGACAACGAGAATCACCTGACTGATTGAGAACCGCCTCAGGCAGTCAAGCCTATGCTAGACACACCCCTAATCAACCACAATCCCAATGCCTACAAAAAAAACAATAAGACAACACAATAAACCCATGTCACACCCTGGCCTGAACAAATAATGAAGGAAAACACAAAAATCTATGACCAAGGCGTGACAAGGCATCTGGATTCACTGAAGTGAATTACCCCTCATATACCAGTAGGACTCACTGTTAAAACATAAATCATTGGACAGTGGCTTCAAAAATGTTTACCTCTTTATTTAGGTTGATAGCATGACGTTGAAACAATTATGTTGATTCAAACATACCATTTTACTATTAACATAAAATATTTCTTATCAAATATGAAATTCAAAATAATGTCAACCACTCAATTGAATATATGATGAAAAAGTTGTTACATTCTACGTGAAATTTTATTTGTATTTTTTAACATATACATAGTTCTAAAGATTATGTTGAAATTAGATTGACGTAACAACCTGTTAGACAGGTTAAATCAATGTATTTAAGTAGTAGTTTTGCCCTAATTTCAATGTTTACAGCGCTGGTTGAAATGAAGACTGGTACTGGTTGATTACTTTATTTTTGATCTAATGTATTTTCCAAGTTGACTCCAAGTCACAGTGCATTAACAAATTACATTGAAACAACGTTGATTGCAAATGAAGCACAATTATTGCCAGGTGTTGTGAATGATGAGGCAGCTCTTCTAAAATGAGCTATCTAAACCATGTATGTTTTGTGTGTTTCATCTTCAGAGGAGATTCAGAAATCAGATAACAAAATAAATCCTCAGTAAACCCACAATGGCATTGGCAATGGCCCTGGCAAAACTGCCTTGGTAATACACAACACACTTGAATGCAAAAATCCACACATTTCCTGTCTGATTATTGAATAATCTGCCACATTTTATTCCTGATCGTAACATATACGGCAACCAATCATCTGTGTGCGTGGGTGTGTGTGTGTGTTTGTATGTGCATGCATATGCGTATGCCTCCTGACATGTCTTGTGGGTAATTCTCAGACATCCCCTGACTGCAAAGGGAGGTGATCCAAAGCCCACAGAGGGATTTAGGACAGGTGAACAGAGTGAACTACGATGCTAATTTGACAGAAAAATACTGTCCTTGACACTCTCTGAACTCCATAATATGAGTAATATAATCTAGGTAATGATGCCACATTAAAAAACCTGAGTCTTGGTCACCTTGGTATTGGACATACTATCCTTTAACAGTCACAAACCCTTACAGTCAGCACAGGAGGGTTCTTTACTCTGTTAAATTAAATCTATGGGGTTTATTCTATTGGGGTTTAAGGTCTGACAGTGGTACACAATGATTCCATTCATTCACAATACATACATAGTGTACTGTTCCCCTCAATTCCCTTAACCTTAAACAGATTGACGTGTCCATTAATGGGGTCATCAATGGACATTGTCCATCTGTAAAATGTTTTAGGATAAACTGCCAAATATTCTTGCATCTCAGGTTTCCCTAAATACACAGTGGTGGAAAATGTACCTAATCGTCATACTTGAGTAAAAGTAAAGATACCTTAATAGAAAATGACTCAAGTAACATTGTAAGTCCCCCATGAAAATACTTGAGTAAAAGTACAAAATAATTTCAAATGCCTTATATTAAGCAAACCATATGGCACAATGTTCATTAAATGTTTTTCTTATTTACAGATAGCCAGGGGCACACTCCAACACTCAAATATTATATACAAACCAAGCATGTGTTTAGTGAGTCTGCCAGATTTGAGGCAGTAGGGATGACCAGAGATGTTTTCTGTCCTGCTAAGCATTCAAAATGCAATGGGTACTTTTGGGTGTCAGGAAATGTATGGAGCAAAATGTACATATATTTTCTTTAGAAATGTAGTTTAGTAAAGTAAAAGTTGTCAAAAATATAAGTAGTAAAGTACAGTTGTGCCAAAAAACTACTTAATTAGTACTTTTTTTTTACTTAAGTACTTTACACCACTGTGAATACATTGGTGCTGTTTACATTGTCTTCTTTGTCACATAGATCAATCTGGAAATATCTCTTCTTAAATACGTCTTTCATCAACCTCCAGCCCTCATGGAAAGCATGAAACAAAGGATAATGAGAGAAGGCAGAGAGGTAGATGACATGTCAATCACAACACACCATTAGCACCTTTCAACTTCAAGACCAAAGAGATCCCATCCCTGAATCATTTCTACGGAGCATTGGGAGTCCTATTCCTATTCTATACCTGGTTGTGGGTGGAAATGTAATAATCTATATGCAAACAGGTGAGCATACACATTTTATTATTATGGGATGCATGCAATCATGATGGGAAACATATATTAACATGTTAAGTGATATGCTGATGTAAAGCAATCCATGAATATGACTGTAAAAACGATGAAATCCCCTTGGATTGAAGAGGAATTGAAAAATTGTATGGTAGAGAGCGATGAGGCAAACGTACTGTCGCCCAACTGATTGGCAAACGTACTGCAAATGAAGAAATGGTGTGCCTAAGCTAAATAAAAGGGAATAAACTACACTATGAAACAAATATAAATTATATAAAGAATGATAGTAAAAAGCTTTGGAGCACCTTAAATGACATTTTTGTTAAAAAAAGTCATCTCGGCTCCATCATTCATTGAATCAGATGGCTCATTTATCACAAAACCCACTGATATTGCAAACTACTTTAATGACTTTTTAATTGGCAATATAAACAAATTTAGGGATGACATGCCAGCAACAAACGCTGACACTATACATCCAAGTATTTCTGACCAAATTTGGAAAGACAAGAATTGTACTTTTGAATTCCGTAAAGTCAGTGTGGAAGAGGTGAAAAGATTATTGTTGTCTATCAATCTGGATGGAAAATGACTGAGGATAATAGCGGACGATATTGCCACATTTTCAATTTAAGCCTACTAGAAAGTGTGTGCCCTCACACACTTTCTAGTAAGCTAAAGTCATTTTGCTACCCAGGAATAGGAAAGCTCCCTTTACTGGCTCAAATAGCCGACCAATCAGCCTGTTACCAACCCGTAGTAAACTTCTGGAAAAAATGCTGTTTGACCAGATACAATGCTATTTCACAGTAAACAAATTGACAACAGACTATCAGCACGGATATAGGGCAGGACACTCAACAAGCACAGCACTTACACAAATGACTGAGGATTGGCTGAGAGAAATTTATGATCAAATGATTGTGGGGGCTGTCTTGTTAGACTTCAGTGCAGCATTTGACATTATTGATCAAAGTCTGATGCTGGAAAAATGTATGTTATGTATTTACACCCCCTGCTATAATGTGGATAAAGAGTTACTTGTCTAACAGAACACAGAGGGTGTTCTTTAATGGAAGCCTATCAAATATAATCCAGATAGAACCTGGAATTCCCCAGTGTAGCTATTTAGGACCCTTGCTTTTTTCAATCTTTACTAACGACATGCGACTGGCTTTGAGTAAGGCCAGTGTGTCTATGTATGCGGATGACTCAACACTATACACGTCACCTACTACAGCAACTGAAATTACTGAAACACTTAACAAAGAGTTGCAGTTAGTTTCACAGTGGGTGGCAAGGAATAAGTTAGCCCTAAATATTTACAAAACTTAAAGTCTTGTATTTGGGACAAATCATTCACTAAACCCTTAATCTCAACTACATCTCGTAATGAATAATGTGGAAATTGAGCAAGCTGAGGTGACTAAACTGCTTGGAGTAACCCTCGACTGTAAACTGTCATTATCAAAACATATTGATTGCTAAAATGGGGAGAAGTCTGTCCATAATAAAGCGACTCCTGTGGTGGGCTGGGTGCAGTGCATGCTGACACAGTCAACAGGTGTACAGTGTTTCCTCTGACACATTGGTGTGGCTGGCTTCTGGGCTAAGTGGGCATTGTTTCAAGAAGCAGTAAGTAAGCAAGAACTTGGTTGGTTTGTGTTTTGGGGGACGCACGGCTCTCGACCTTCGCCTCTCCCGAGTCTGTATGTCGAGTCGCAGTGATGAGACAAGACTAACTTCCAATTGGGGAAAAAAAGAAAAAAGATATATGACATTTCCCTGTTGATCCCGAGTTTAAAGGTCACCATGTCCAACAAAAGGTGTTCTAATGCTTTAGATGTTTGATTTGTCTTTGCTGTAAATACTGTTCCTCTCTACAGTCTGCCTGGTTATAAATGATATTAGGCTGCCTAGCTGGCTCTGGCGGAGTAAATCTAAATGTGCCAGTGAGCCTGAGAAATGACGGAAGAATTATTCTGCCGAGTGAAATGTAATAAAGCAGTTTGAAGGATACTAAACCATAGTGGGGAACCCCTGGCATCTGGCACTGCGTGTATTCTTCATGTCACATTTTATTGCTATCAATTCATCATAAACTTGTATTTATATGAATGTTGTTATTCTGAGCTGTCTCAGCCACCAAGTGTTTTTTATTTTATTTTTACATTTATTTAACTAGGCAAGTCAATTAACAACAAATTCTTATTTTACAATGACATCCTACCCCGGCGAAAACCTCCCCTAACCTGGACGACGCTGGGCGAATTGTGCGCCGCACTATGGGACTCCCGGTCACGGCTGATTGTGATACAGCCCAGGATCAAACCAGTGTCTGTAGTGACACCTCTAGCATTGAGATGCATTGCCTTAGACCACTGCGCCACTCGGGAGCCCTCGGAGTATTACCCTTGACTTACCAGTCATGTATTGATGTAATGGAACACTAAATCAGAGTTGCTCGTTAATGTCAGAAGGGGATGAGATGCTACAATAGATCTACATTTGGATGGCTTCCATCCATCTATACCGATAATAAGACTAGGTAATCTATAAAACAAACTATAAACCCAACCGTTTTGAGTGTGTTTGTTGTGTGTTTCACATCCTTCCTATAGAACTTTGCAAAAAAAAGACAAATTATACTACCAATTCCTCTTTCCCTTAATCAGTTGTTAATGCATTCTATTTAATTATTTGGGATTTGGAAGCTCTGAGAGTGGCTCCATCCCGTTAATGAGAGAAGAAGTCGTATCTAATGGGAGAGAAGGCGGCCATAGGGCAGACTGGAACAGGAAGGGGAAATGAGGCAAATGGATATGTCTGTGTGACTGTCAGACGCCCCTAATTTGCTCCTGTGTGAATCTTGTGGAAAACAGAGCCTCTTTCCCCACTCTTTAATTAAGAGTAAGTGGCCTTGCAGTGCTCTGTATTCACACTCCATGATTATGTATTCTCTCAGAGTACAAACATCAACTCATGTTGCTCTGGCCAGCTTTATTTAATCATGGGATTTTCACTGGTCTGCTTGACACTTATCCTGTGCTTTCAACTGTTGCACTGAAATCTCCACAAGTGAAGGGCTGCTGCTGGGACTAAGCTGAACAAAAATGGAAAATGTAATTATTTTTATTTCAGTAAGTTGGACCATATTTGTCCTTAGGGGGTTGAAGAGCCTACAGGCACACAGTCAGATAGCAAAGTTGGGATTAACAAAGATTGTCTATAGATTTTCCAGGCCAGCCAAGAGGATGACTCTGTTCCAAGGACTTCTAGATTGTATCTCTAGAATGAGAAGGACTACTTTTAGTTAAAGACAAGGACACCTGACAAGGCCTTTCCCTACGCAAGTCTAGTGCTGTTCAATATATCTTGTAAGAGCACTGCATCAAAATCCCTCTACATGTTTGCGTACATCCGATGCTCAGCCAATGTTGGACAGCACGATGAATGCAATGAATGGAAAACAGTGGAACTCCTTCGCAGTCTGGTTCAAGAAATCAACCTTTCAGAAAATGCATGTGTAAAAACAAAACAATCATATTATGCTATGGCTTGAATTTACAATCCTGCTCTCAGTCTCACATTCAGTTGTGTCTGTTCATACTTCACTAAGCACTAGAGTTCCCATGATATATTGACTTTGACAGGCCAACTTCCTTTAATACGGCTAATTAATTAGAAAAACAGTAACAGTGGTGGAATAATTTTAGCTCGAAATGGTGGGAATTACCTCTGGGAGAAAATTGTGATGGCCAGGTTATTACAAGGGGTTTTAAATACTGTGTAGCCATGGCAACAGTGTTATGAAACCAGAGTGCGCTTGATGGATGTGAGATTGGATGCAGGATTTGACATGTTGAAAGCCTGGGCATAGCTAGTTCCTATAGTACTTTTGACCACAAATGCAGTAACAATACTGAGGAAAGGAAAAACACATATGTCAATTGACCAGGTCTAGAGAAACCCTTACTTTTCTATAAAAGCAGTGGGGTTAGTAGAATTTACATTCATTTTCATACATATAATAGTGTTCAGATGATTAAGGATGAAATTGCCATTGTGCAAAATTGATTTTTCCTAGTCCATCACTAATACACCAATGCCTCTGTACACATTAGGGCAGTTGATGGGTTTTGTAATGTTAAATGGGAGGATTATTTTCTAAAATAGAATTTAAAAAGTCAAAATAGTCCTTTTCCTTGTTATATTCTGTCTGTAAGCCTCCAACTACCCTCGGGCATTTTAGACAATGGGATTCAAATTTAGGATGAATAATACAGATCCCCACACAGACAGTAGTTTCATCAAATAAGTCCTCACAGTAGATGGTGTTGTTCAAAAGGTTTCCCAACTGAGACACAGTTCACCTTGGGTAAGAGTTTATAAATACCATAAGTAACGTGAAGTAAGGTTAGCACAGCATCCCACTGGGAAAAACTGGTTGAATCAACATTATTTCAACAACCAAAAAATCTATGATGACGTTGAATCAATGTGGAAAAAATGATTGGATTTGCAAAAAGTCATACACTTAATTAAGGGATTTTGTCTTTTTTCCCCCCAACTTTTAACCAAATCCAATGACATGGTGAAATGTTTTGTTGATTTCATATTAAATTCATGTTAATTGAAAACGGAATTGAATGTAAATCCAAACTAGACGTTGAACTGATGTCTGTGTCCAGTGGGATGTCCCAGCGAGTAGCTGCTATCCTAATTTATTACATTAAATGATGTTCACTAAATAGCCTTTTGTTCAACAACTCATCAGTCAGTGAACGCTATGGACTGTGAGCCCATTTAGTCCATGAGCCAGACCCCCAAATTTGGGCCGGTGAGCTCACATGGGCCAACAATATCTCATCGTGAATATCTACAGTGCATTCGGAAAGTATTCAGACCCCTTCACTTTTTCCACATTTTGTTACGTTACAGCCTTATTCTAAAATGGATTAAATAAATAAAAATGTCCTCATCAATCTACACACAATACCCCATAACGACAAAGTGAAAACAGGTTTTTAGAATATTTGGCAAATGTATTTAAAAATATATATATACCTTATTTATATAAGTATTCAGACCCTTTGTTATGCAACTCTAAATTGAGCTCAGGTGCATCCTGTGTACATTGATCATCCTTGAGATGTTTCTACAACTTGATTGGAGTACACTTGTGGTAAATTAAATTGATTGGACATGATTTGTAAAGGTACACACCTGTCTATATAAGGTTCCACCAGTTGACAGTGCAAGTCAGAGCCAAAACCAAGCCATGAGGTCGAAGGAATTGTCCGTAGAGCTCCGAGACAGGATTGTGTTGAGGCACAGAATCACCTTTGGCAGCGATTACTGTGAATCTTTCTGGGTAAGTCTCTGAGAGCTTTGCACAACTGGATTGTACAATATTTGCACATTCTTTAAAAATGTCTTAAAACTCTGTCAAGCTGGTAGTTTTAACATGGCTAGACAGCCATTTTTAAGTCCTGTCATAGATTTTCAAGTCGATTGAAGCCAAAAACTTTAACTAGGCCACTCAGGAACATTCAATGTCATCTTGTTAAGCAACTCCAAGGTACAGTATATTTGGCCTTGTGTTTTAGGTTTTTGTCCTGCTGGAAGGTTAATTTGTCTCCCAATGTCTGTTGGAAAGGCGAGTGAACCAGATTTTCCTCTAGGATTTTGCCTGGGCTTAGCTCTATTCCATTTCTTTCTAACCCCCAAAAAACTCCCTAGTCCTTGCCAATGACAAGCATACCCATAACATGATTCAGCCACCACCATGCTTGAAAAGACGAAAAGTGGTACTCAGTGACGTGTTGGATTTTCAACAAACATAACGCTTTGTATTAAGGATAAAGTCCATTTCTTTTTCTATTTTGTTAGTTTGACTTCAGTGCCTTATTGCAAACAGGATGCATGTTTTGGAATATTTTTTATTCAGAACAGGCTTCCTTCTTTTCACTCTGTCATTAGGTTAGTATTGTGGAATAACTACAAAGTTGTTGATCCATCCTCAGTTTTCTCCAATCACAGCCATTAAACTCTAACTGTTGTAAAGTCACCATTGGCCTCATAGGAAAATCCCTGAGCGGTTTCCTTCCTCTCCGACAACTGAGTTAGGAAGGACGCCTGTATCTTTGTAGTGACTGGGTATTTTGCTACACTGTCCAAAGTGTAATTAATAACTTTACCATGCTCAATGGAATATTCAATATCTGCTTTTTTTGTTGTCTACAAATACACTACATGACCAAAAGTATGTGGACACGTGCTCGTCGAACATCTTATACTAAAATCATTGGCATTAATATTGAGTTGGCCCCCCTTTGCTGCTATAACAACCTCCACTCTTCTGGCAAGGCTTGCCACTAGATGTTGGAACATTGCTGTGGGGACTTGCTTCCATTCAGGCACAAGAGCATTAGTGAGGTTGGGCACTGATGTTGGATGATTAGAACTGGTTTGCAGTCGGTGTTGCAATTCATCCCAAAGGTGTTCGATGGGGTTGAGGTCAGAGCTCTGTGCAAACCAGTCAAGTTTTTCCATACTGATCTCGACAAATCATTTCTGCACGGACCTCGCGTTGTGCATGGGGGCACATGCCTAAACAGGAAAGGGTCTTGGAAGCACAGAATGGTCTAGAATATGCTGTAGCTTTAAGATTTCCCTTCACTGGAACGAAGCGGCCTAGCCTGAACCATGAAAAAACAGCCCCAGACCATTATTCCTCATCCACCAAACTTTACAGATGCATTTGGGCATGTAGCGTTCTCCTGGCATCCGCCAAATCAAGATTCATGCCAGACTGCCAGATGTCGAAGTGTGATTCATCACTCTAGAGAAAGCATTTCCACTGCTCTAGAGTCCAATGGCGTTGAGCTTGACACCACTCCAGCCGACACTTGGCATTGCACATGGTGATCTTAGGCTTGTGTGCGGCTGTTCGGCCATGGAAACCCATTTCATGAAGCTCCGGACGAACAGTTATTGTGCTGAAGTTGCTTCCAGAGGCAGTTTGGAACTCGGTAGTGAGTGTTGCAACAGACAATTCTTAGACTATTTGATTCAACAGTCTCGTTCTATAAGCTTGTGTGGCCTACCACTTCGCGGCTGAGCCGTTGTTACTCCTAGACATTTGCACTTCACAATAACAGCACTTACTGTTGACCGGGGAAGCTCTAGCAGGGCAAAAATGTGACTCACTGACTTGTTGGAATCCTATGAAGATGCCACGTTGGAAGTCCCTGAGCTCTTCAGTAATGCCTACTGTCTACTGCCAATGTTTGTCTATGGAGATTGCATTGCTGTGTAAGAAATTCAAATTCACTCATTTGAAGGGGTGTCCACATACGTTTGTATAAATAGTGTAGGTGCCTGTTGCGAGGCATTAGATAACCTCCCTGGTCTTTGGTTGAATCTGATTGAGAATCGCTGCTCGACTGAGGGACCGTACAGACACAGCAATTGGTACAGAGATGAGGTAGTCATTCAAAAATGATGTTAAAAACTATTGCACACACAGTGAGTGAGTCCATGCAACTTATGTCACTTTTTAAGAACATTTTTACCTCTGAACTTAAATAAACACAACATTGTAAATGAATTAATTATGCCCTAATCTACACTACCAGTCAGGTTTGGACACCTTATCATTTAAGGGTTTTTATTTATTTGTACTATTTTCTACACTGTAGAATAGTAATGAAGACATCAAAACTATGAAATAGCACATATGGAATAATGTAGTAACCCAAAAAGTGTTAAACAAAAAAATATATGTATATATTTGAGATTCTTCAAAGTAGCCACCCTTTGCCTTGATGACCGATTTGCACTCTTCGCATTCTCTCAACCAGCTTCATGAGGTAGTCACCTGGAATGCTTTTCCAACAGTCTTGAAGGAGTTCCCACATATGCTGAGCACTTCTTGGTCAAATAGCCCATACAATGCCTGGAGGTGTATTGGGTCATTGTCCTGTTGAAAAACAAATGATAGTCCCACTAAGCACAAACCAGATGAGATGGGATGACGTATCACTGCAGAATTCTGTGGTAGCCATGCTGGTTAAGTGTGCCTTGAATTCTAAATAAATCACTGACAGTGTCACCAGCAAAGCACCATCACACCACATCCCTGCTTCAAGGTGGGAACCACACATGCAGAGATCATCCTTTCACCTACTCTGGGGCCCCACAAAGACATGCAATTGAAATCAATAATGTCAAATTTGGACTCATCAGACCAAAGGACAGATTCCCACCGGTCTAATGTCCATTGCTCGTGTTTCTTGGCTCAAGCAAGTCTCTGCATCTTATTGGTGTCCTTTAGTAGTGACTTCTTTGCAGCAATTTGACCATGAAGGCCTGATTCCCGCAGTCTCTGAACAGTTGATGTTGAGATGTGTCTGTTACTTGAAGTCGGAAGCATTTATTTGGGCTGCAATCTGAGGTTCAGTTAACTCTAATGAATTTAGCAGAGGTAACTCTGGGTCTTCCTTTCCTGTGGCAGTCCTCATGAGAGGCAGCTTTATCATAGCGCTTGATGGTTGTTGCGACTGCACTTTCAAGGTTCTTGCCATAATATAGACTTGGTCTTTTACCAAATAGGGCTATCTTCTGTATACCACCCCTACCTTGTCACAACACAACTGATTGGCTCAAACACATTAAATCAAATCAAAATCCAATTTTATTTGTCACATACACATGGTTAGCAGATGTTAATGCAAGTGTAGTGAAATGTTTGTGCTTCTAGTTCCGACAATGCTGTAATAACCAACAAGTAATCTAACTAACAATTCCAAAACTACTGTCTTATACAGTGTAAGGGGATAAAGAATATGTACATAAAGATGTATGAATGAGTGATGGTACAGAGCAGCATAGGCAAGATACAGTAGATGGTATCGAGTACAGTATATACATATGAGATGAGTATGTAAACAAAGTGGCATAGTTAAAGTGGCTAGTGATACATGTATTACATAAGGATGTAGTTGATGATATAGAGTACAGTATATACGTATGCATATGAGATGAATAATGTAGGGTATGTAACATTATATAAGGTAGCATTGTTTAAAGTGGCTAGTGATATATTTACATAATTTCCCATCAATTCCCATTATTAAAGTGGCTGGAGTTGAGTCAGTGTCAGTGTCAGTGTGTTGGCAGCAGCCACTCAATGTTAGTGGTGGCTGTTTAACAGTCTGATGGCCATGAGATAGAAGCTGTTTTTCAGTCTCTCGGTCCCAGCTTTGATGCACCTGTACTGACCTCGCCTTCTGGATGATAGCGGGGTGAACAGGCAGTGGCTCGGGTGGTTGTTGTCCTTGATGATCTTTATGGCCTTCCTGTAACATCGGGTGGTGTAGGTGTCCTGGAGGGCAGGTAGTTTGCCCCCGGTGATGCGTTGTGCAGACCTCACTACCCTCTGGAGAGCCTTACGGTTGTGGGCGGAGCAGTTGCCATACCAGGCGGTGATACAGCCCGCCAGGATGCTCTCGATTGTGCATCTGTAGAAGTTTGTGAGTGCTTTTGGTGACAAGCCGAATTTCTTCAGCCTCCTGAGGTTGAAGAGGCGCTGCTGCGCCTTCTTCACGATGCTGTCTGTGTGAGTGGACCAATTCAGTTTGTCTGTGATGTGTATGCCGAGGAACTTAAAACTTGCTACCCTCTCCACTACTGTTCCATCGATGTGGATAGGGGGTGTTCCCTCTGCTGTTTCCTGAAGTCCACAATCATCTCCTTAGTTTTGTTGACGTTGAGTGTGAGGTTATTTTCCTGACACCACACTCCGAGGGCCCTCACCTCCTCCCTGTAGGCCGTCTCGTCGTTGTTGGTAATCAAGCCTACCACTGTTGTGTCGTCCGCAAACTTGATGATTGAGTTGGAGGCGTGCGTGGCCACGCAGTCGTGGGTGAACAGGGAGTACAGGAGAGGGCTCAGAACGCACCCTTGTGGGGCCCCAGTGTTGAGGATCAGCGGGGTGGAGATGTTGTTGCCTACCCTCACCACCTGGGGGCGGCCCGTCAGGAAGTCCAGTGACCAGTTGCACAGGGCGGGGTCGAGACCCAGGGTCTCGAGCTTGATGACGAGCTTGGAGGGTACTATGGTGTTGAATGCCGAGCTGTAGTCGATGAACAGCATTCTCACATAGCTATTCCTCTGGGTTAGGGCAGTGTGCAGTGTGGTTGAGATTGCATCGTTTGTGGACCTATTTGGGCGGTAAGCAAATTGGAGTGGGTCTAGGGTGTCAGGTAGGGTGGAGGTGATATGGTCCTTGACTAGTCTCTCAAAGCACTTCATGATGACGGAACAGGCACACCTGTTAATTGAAATGCATTCCAGGTGACTACCACATGAAGCTGGTTAAGAGAATGCAGAGTGTGCAAAGCTGTCATCAAGGAAAATGCTGGCTACTTTGAAGAATCTAAAATCAAAAACATATTTTGATTTGTTTAACATGTTTTTGGATACTACATGATCCCATATGTGTTATTTCATAGTTTTGATGTCTTCACTATGATTTTACAATGTAAAAACAAAGAAACCCTTGAATGAGTCGGTGTCCAAATTTTTGACTGGTACTATATATATATAGCCCATTGGGGAGATGCAACAGTGAGATAAATATATTTTCGACCCCCTTTTTCAATCTTGTCTCTTCGCTGCAACTCCCCAATGGGCTCGGGAGGTGAAGGTCGAGTTACGTGTCCTCCGAAACATGACCGGCCAATTCACGTCTCTTAACACTCGAGCGCTTAACCCGGAAGCCAACCGCACCAATGTGTTGGAGGAAACACCGTTCAACTGACGACCAAGGTCATCCTGCAGGCGTTAGAGCGCGATGAGCCAAGCTGGGCCAATTGTGCGCTGCCCTATGGAACTCCCGATCACAGCCGGTCGTGACACAGCCCGGGAACAAACCCAGGTCTGTAGTGACACCTCTAGCACTGTGATGCAGTATCTTAGACCACTATGCCACACAGGAGGCCCGTGTTTATATTTTTGGTCAGTATATTTAGGCTTGTCATAACAAAGGGCATGAATACTTATTGATTCAAGACATTTCAGCTTTTCATTTTTAATTAATTGGTAAAAATGTCTAAACATAATTCCACTTTGGCCTTGTGGGTTATTGTGTGTTGGCCAGTGACAAAAAGGCTCAATTTATTCCATTTTATATTCAGGCTGTAGCACAACAAAATGTGGACAAAGTCGAGGGTTGTGAATACTTTCCAACGCCACTGTATCATTGTAAGCTTAGATTCACAGATACGGGCTATATCTAAACAATAGTTGTAGTTGGTGCTTTCAAAGTTGGTTATATTATATATAATTTCAAATGTAATTTCATGACCTTTCAAATGTAATTTCATGACCTTTCAAAAACACTCGTCAAACAAAGATTAAAATGTATCAAGGTTTCATTTTTTAAATGCAATTTATACAGGTAAATATTTGTACCCTAGAGGTCAAAGGTCAAGGTTATTTTTTACCTGAACATTCCAAAAATGTGTCTGATAGCTGTGAATTAAGCTTTCCAGTGATATATGATTAAAGCGTAAACGTGAGCAATAACTTGTTGTATACTGACATAGTTTGTCACAGAGTAAAATCCCTATGGGGAAAATGAATGGGATGGAGGATGAAAGAAAGAGCGATAACACAGAGAAAGCTGCCATTTCTAAACTGCTATCACACATTTACCAAATCTATGGAGCTAGACCTTCAAGAAAATCACTATGAGACATCGTCGGCACAAGTGAGCCCGACAGCCCCTCTGGCGCATGGACTAATAGATGCCTTACTGGTCAAAGACAGCTCTGCAGGAGCATTGCTCCTATGTGTCCTTTGTGCTATATGGCAACCAAGACCATGGATACATCTATGTCTATGTAAGGGAAGGGAAAGTCATAAAGCAGACTGGAACAGGTAGTAGGCAGCATGAACATCAGTGTTCATTTACTCTGTTCACCTGTCTCTCCAACTGAGGAATGGAATGACAGGTCGCCCTTAACCCACACTCAGCCAATTGCTCTCGCAGCATGGAAATGATAACTAAGTACAGGGCATGCTACTGTCGGCAAGGTGTGCAAGTTCATCAATAAGTTGAGGTACTACATGTTGCGCGAGCGGGAACCGTTGCAACCCCCATCATGCGACACTAGTCATATGACAGTGAAAATAAATGACTTTGTGCCTTCCAGGTCCCATTATCTCATTCCAAATCAAATGGGCCACAGATGTTTTCAGGGAAAGAGATATAGCACTTCTTTTTGTCATGTTGTCAGAGTGGCCAATCAATAAATTCTAAATTGCAGTACCCATTGCTCAAGTTTACTCCGTGTCAAGTCCTTCACTCGAAGGAGTCGTGTTAGCATCGACGAGTCATTTCCCACAGAGATGTCACTTGAGAGGGAGCATTACTGAGAGGGAGCAAAGAGCAAGTGTCTGCGGGGGGAAAAAATAGACTCAAAAAATAACTTTTTCATAAAAGCCCCTCTGATCTGCTTTTCTTTTCTCTCAGATAGTTGGGGTTTATTTTTGGTCTCAATGTTTCTACTAGATATTTCCTTTGTACTTTATAGAATGATTGGGATCCAGAGTTTGGATCTCTGTGAGCTGAGGTTTTCTTGTTCTGCCTACTCAGTACATCCCCCTGGTATGTCTTTGTTTGACAAAGGGAAGGAAGTGCTGCATTACAGGGTGGAGGCTAGTTCATAGCCAGCTTTGGCTCTACTCTGACCCACAGGCAGTGGATGGACTGACAGTGACAAGCTAAGGAGGAAGGTATGCTGCAAGCCACAGAAGGGGGATGAAAGCAGATCATAGAACGAAGAAGTCAGTTTGGCATGAGTCTTGTAAGAAGTGACTAAAAAGGTGACTAGGTCAGTTTTACAGATATATTGATATGATCATAATAAAATCTATCATAGCTAATGTGGAGCTGACCATTGTGTGAAGTGCCCTTAAACATCTTTGCCATGTATGTAAATGACAGTTTTCAGTACACTTTGTAGTTTCCTGAAGTCATTCAAGGTAAAGCATCTGTTCCAAAAGCTTTTAAAAAATCATTCAAGAATAAAATAAACCTTTGGCCGACCTCAGTTACAAAAGCTTTTCACTCTGCAATGCAAAGGAACTGTCTAGAACAAAAAGTCTATAGATGGATTTCAGCACTAGTTGCTTTCAAGGGGACATTTTCCCATTACTACAATACAAAAGCCTGCTGTGACATGTCTGCTTTCATTTAAGTTTCTCTGTGAAGTATAATGCACTGAATGCTTTGGCTGCAGCAAATAGTTGTTCTATAGAGTAAATATATTGGTATACAGATGACTTAGTGGGGCAAAAGAATATTTAGTCAGCCACCAATTGCGCAAGTTCTCTCACTTACAAAGATGAGAGAGGCCTGTAATTTTCATCATAGGTACACTTCAACTATGACAGACAAAATGAGAGAAAAAAATCCTGAAAACTGTACCTATGATGAAAATTACAGGCCTCATCTTTTTAAGTGGGAGAACTTGCACAATTGGTGGCTGACTAAATACTTTTTTGCCCCACTGTATATCACAGTTTCAGAGTTTTCCCATCTACTGACTGACAGGAGAACCAGGGGATAAGAGGGATGTACTGTATGTAGTATGTACAGTGTGATTCATAAGTATTCACTCCCCATTAGGTTTCTTTACATTGTATTGTGTTAAAGTGGCATCAAAATGGATTTAAATGCTCTAATGTCAAAGTGGAAGAAAAATGCTAAAACGGTAATATACAGTTACATACATCTTAGCCAAATACATTTCAACTCTGTTTCACAATTCCTGACATTTAATCCTATTAAAAATTCCCTGCCTTAGGTCAGTTAAAATAAAGTGGTGATCCTAAGAATGTGAAATGTCAGAATAATAGTAGAGAGAATGATTTATTTCAGCTTTTATTTCTTTCATCACATTCCCAGTGGGTCAGAAGTTTACATGCTCTCAATTAGTATTTGGTCGCATTGCCTTTAAATGGTTTAACTTGGGTCAAATCGGGTAGCCTTCCACAAGCTTCCCACAATAAGTTGGGTGAATTCTGGCCCATTCCTCCAGACAGAGCTGGTGTAACTTTGAGCCTCGCGCTTCAGCGCTTAGTTGTTGCGGAAACTGACCCACTATGCTGGTTACTTTCTGCATCCTAAACATTCCCAGTGTCTGATATAAAGCAAAGTGACGCAGGTATTTCACTAGTATTTTGCCTGTGCTTAACTCCATCCCGTTTATTTGTATCCTGAAAAACTCCCATCTTTGCCAATGTCAAGCATACCCATACCATGATGTAGGGGCAAATCCAACACAAACACAACACTTTGCATTTAGGCCAAAAGGTGTACTCCTTTGCCATTTTTAAATGTATTTTCACTGTGTAATTTATGTCAATATTTTGGAGTCACTACAATGTTGATCCCTGCTCAATTCTCTCCCATCCCAGCCGTTGAACTCCATAGCTGTTTTAAAATCACCAATGGCCTCATGGTGCCATCCCTGAGCAGTTTCCTTCCTGTCCTGCCACTCAGTTCAGAGGGACAACTGTATCTTTGATGTGGCTGGGTGGTTTAATACATCATACACAGCATAATTATTAACGTGACCATACCAAAAGGAATATTCAATGTCTGCTTTTGTTATTGTTACCCATCTACAAATCACTGCCCTTTATGAGGCGTTTGAAAAGCTCCCTGGTCTTTGTAGATTCATTTGTGCTTGAAATTCAATACTTGACTGAGGTATGTATGGGGGACAGAGGAAGGGAGTAGCTCATAATAAAATAATGTCAACACCATTATTTCAGAGTCCATGTAACTTGTGATTTCTTAAGCCAAATGTAACATGTTAATAACTAATTTAGGCTTGCACAAAGGGGGTGAGTATTATGTTTTTGTTATTTATTTTGTGGAATTGTCTTTTCACTTTGACATTATGGAGTTTTGTTTAGATCAATTACAATACAATCTATTTCAATCCCATTTTGTAACTCTACAAAATGTGACAATTCCAAGACGGTGTATAGTTAACATACTCACTTGCTGTTATGATGTGCTGTCAACTCGATTCATAATCGGGCAAGTACCACACACGCACACACAACCAAGATTTAAATGACGTATGTTTTATTGAAAGCCCTGTGGTTCTCCATTAAGGAGTATTCCTAGAGTGCAATATAATGAAGAAATGGTGTGTTCTCTGCAAAATACTGTGCAGTTGATGAGGATAAACACCACCACCTATAGTGCACTGAGCCATGAGTCACAGGGTACTGCTTCACAGCCTGAGACACCTGAAAATCAAACAAAATGGTCGTCATCAAAGCCTACATGATCATCGATGTCCACCGGCTGCACGAAAGGGATCAATCTCTGCTTGTTTGACAACACCAAAGTGGAAAGTGATGAGATGTGGTGAAGCTGCGGTAGACAGACTGGACTGCATCTGTGGTTTGTTGTCTTGTAGTCTACTCGATTGTTATTAGACCATGGTCACAATGAGCTGCTCCTGCTGGGGTAGTGACACTCCCCAGCTAGCACGTAACGTTCTGAGAACCATATGTTCCCTTTCAGTCAACTTCGGTACAACATACTATGGGGAGTCACACTCTCCTGACTTCGGTAGAAGGAGCTACAATCACGCCTGAAAAGGCAAATGATGAACGTGTGGCTTGGATTAATTCCTTCAATTATTCCGAGGAACAATTCACGTTATGAAAACAAACCATTGGCACACGAGACCGTTACGTTGCGCCAACTAAACTGTCCCTTAGTGGTAAAGCGTGCTCACCCCCTGGATGTTGTGGGCTGAATTTTGTATGGTACTCATACATTTCTTCATCACAAACAATGAGCTATTCTTAAATTGCTTGACCTGACTCTAGCAAATAGTTAGATGGCTATCAAATTGTATTTGAAACGCACACCTATTAAGACGAGGTGCTGGCTAGAGGAGTAGAAAACTTGAAAATAAAAGAGAGCCGCACACTCTAGGAGCTTAGATGCAAAAATGTAATTACCAACGTTTCGACAGCCAAGCTGTCTTCATCAGGGTATAATCACAAACACTGCGGGATGACTCGTTTATAGTGTCAAAAGACACAGGTGTCTGTAATCATGGCCAAGAGTGGCCTAATATCATTGGTTAATAATCAAATATTAAAATGTCATACAAAGAACAGCATACAAACAACAAATGGATAGCATACGATAGATTAATTTGACTACACAAGTTTACAAACAATTACAATTGTTTGTAAACAATTACAATTACAAAGTCACAATAATCACAAGAATGTCTTCAGATCAAGGTCTTTAAATTAAAGATCGAGGCAGCCTCTAGTTTTAACAATAAACTATCAAGGTCACCCCCTCTCTTAGGGAGGGTGACATGTTCGATGCCAATATAACGCAGAGACTAAATCGAGTGGCCTGCCGCAACTGGATAAGTAAAGTTTTTACACCTAATGGTGCTACGATGCTCTGAGATACGTCATTTTAATTCCTTACATGCTGACTAGACCGGACACGTCGCAAAATAAATGTAGGAATCCATATTATTCCATGGTTGCACCCACACTGCTTGCACGCGCCAACGAGCGTCTGCGAAGCCAAGGGCTAAAATAGAACTCCTTTCTATTTCTGACGCAGATCGCGCTGAAAGTCCTGCCTCTCCCATCTCCTTATTGGTTTATAGAAGAGGTTGTTTTGATATTTTAACCTGCGTTTTGTGTAGGGGGACAAAATAAATGTAACCACGATAGCGCACGCGCACAGCCGGTTTGGGTTCCGTGTTAATGATGTGGACACAGAGGAACTTGAAGCTTTCGACCCGCTCCACTACAGCCCGTCAATGTGGATTGGATCATGCTGAAGGGAACTTGGCGTTATAACTACTGTCCCTGTTTAGCCACGTGTCATCTGTTCATGGGCTCTGTGAAGAGCAGTATTGAATTGAAGGAATTCATCAGTCTCACGCTTATCACCTGTGAAAGGGGGGGGGGGGCTTCCAGCGAGGCACGGAATTCATTGGCCTTGTCAGGCATGTTGTAGACATTCAACCAAAGTTGCGAGAGTGCGACTCCCAATAGTATGTTGTACCTCGTTTTCCTCCTCCAGGGAATAGTAGTTATAACGCCATGTTTCTTAGAGCTTGGGTGACAGCAGGATTGTTCTATGGTTATTTTGCATACTACCTTCCCACAACTTTCTGAGAATGGTACAGGATAGTTGCTTTGCTTTGGAACATTCTTTGGAACTTGACAACAACAAAAAAACTTGACAAGTTCAAACATGGTTCAATTTCGGTAATTTTCTAGGAACATTTTTGACATTGGGAATATTCTCATAGTTAAGAGAACGTTAAACAACATTCTTCTGTGGAAATGTCAGTACTTCAGCATAATGTTTCCTACAGGTTTCCTCATGGTTCTATATAGTCATGTTCTTCAGTTGTTCCAAGAATATTAAGAAACAACAAAGAGTTACTATTTCCTGGTTGGTACTGGAAGCCATTTTAGGTTTCAGACAATTAGCCTGGTTTTAGAGGAGTACCTTGCCAACAAGTTAACTTAGCTTGCTACTTTTTTAATCAAAGGAATTAGCTAAGTACTTAGATTTTTCAGAGCAAGAAGGGATTTACTTTGATGAATCCATTATGAATCCTGATTGATTATTTCAAGCTGCTCCTGATCGGTGACTCTGGCATTGGAAAGTCATGTCTTCTATTCCGATTCGCAGATGACACATGCACAATCGGAGTAATACGAACTACAGAATTAGACAGAAACACCATTCAACTTCAAATCTGGGACACAGCTGGGCAGGAGAGGTTTCGCACATCCAGCTACTACAGATGAGCCCACGGCATCATTGTAGTCTAGACCAGGAATCCTTCAACAATGTCAAGCAGTGGCTATGCGGGTGAAAATGTCAAAAAGGTGGGGAACATTTGTGACTTAACCACAAAGAAAGTGGAGGAGTTTGCAGACTCCCTGGGCATCCTGTTCTTGGAAACGAGTGCCAAGAGCGCCACCAATGTGGAGCAGGCCTTCATGACCATGGTTGCTGAGATCAAGAAGAGGATAGGCCACGTACTCAAGATCCAGAGTACGCCTGTCAAACCTGCCTCGGGGGGCTGCAGCTGAGAGAGAACCCCACCAACACCTCTACCCCCACCTCAAGCACCCGCCTCTGGCCTGTCAGCCCCCTCCACTTGGTCCCATTCGCCACCTACCTAGCCTAACAGAAACCGAGAGGGTGGAAAGTCTGAGAGATTGTGTGTGAGGAGAAACAAAATGAAGTTGCCTGAATTTGCACTGCAGCCGCACTACCCAAAAAATTAATCATTATCTCCCCTCCCTTATTGCTCTGGTAATTGATGATTAGTAGTTCCATCTAGGCCATCTGTTTGCAGTCAGATCAACTGCTCCTCACTGGTCCCCTCCTAGAGGCTTTACCCCACACCCTTCCCTGGACCTCCTCAGAGACAACTGATTTTGTTTGCTCTCTCCTGCCCGCACTTAAATGCCCCCTCTGTGTACAGGTTTATGAGAATGTGTGTGTGTATCTCACTGCATTCCTACTTCAGGGTTGGTCTTTGTGGTCAAATTCAATTATGTTTTCTTTTCTTCTGTCCCTCTTTTTTTCTCTTTACTTTCCTTTCCTGTTGGTTTCATAAAATATTTTTACCGGCATGTCTCTTTGAGGTGTTTATTCGCTCATATGTGTGTCAGCCTACTGCACACAACTGCAGTCTCAGTCTTGCGAAAAAGGACTGAAAAATATATATACAGTACCAGTGGGAATTTCAGTACTTCAGCATAACGTTTCCTACAGGTTTCCTCATGGTTCTATTTCAAGTCATGTTTTGAAATTGTTCAGAGTACACAAACAAAACTTTTGTAACTTTTTCAGAGAAAGTTAAACATATACATTCCATTCTCAGCATCAACAAAACTCTCTATCCTCTATGTGTTAAGTGGGTTCAGGTGTGTTGCCCACTAATTGGCCACACCTGATCTTAATGAGCGCTTGTTTCCTTTGAAATGGGGTCTGTTTGAATAGACTAAAATGAACAGATTTGTATGCATAAAAACATGGCATGCAAGCTCTATCCTGGACTAATTCCCGAGATAGAGAATGAACGATTAGTGTTTCTATGATTAATGCCTAAGTAAATTCATATAAATGTGTTCGGTGCTTGGAGTTCTAAAAAATTTAACTGAGTGGTCTTACTGCTGGCAATGTAATAAGAATCCTCCCATGAAGGCCATAAATCATGCGCTATGATTATAGTCAGAGTATGCAATGTAGGTCAAGTCACCAAAAGTGAAAACATTTGGTATGCATGGAAAGGATACACAACCTGATGGTCATTGTAAAGCAATGCATTTCCTTCTCCATCCACATGACCTTGTTTGCATCCTTCACATGAGCCGTTGAATGGCATTCCATGAATGGCACCGGGGGGGATGGCCGCCGTATTACGAGCTCCTGGACAATTGTGCTAGTTTGTGTGGTTTATTTTTTGCGCAATTGTAATATATATATATTTTTTTACATAATGTTTGTGCCATCGTTTCAAAAGAGCCTCTGGACATCAGAACACCGATTACTCTCCTCGAACTGGATAAGGAGTTTTTCTTTAATGAGTCGGACGCAAAGGATATACTGCTCCTCCAGGACAAGGTACAAATCGCTGTCATTCGTATGAAGAGGAGACGCAGTTACCGAGGTCGAAGAGCCTGGTGCTTGGCAAGACCGCGTCGGTGAGTGGATAATCCGCCTTTACCCACCCGTTCTACTGGTGAACGTGAGAATAAACTGGATGAGCTCCTTTTGAGATGGGACATGGGACAATGGGACATTAATAACTGTAATATCCTATGTTTCACCGAGTCGTGGCTGAACAAGGACATAGATAATATACAGTTAGCTGGGTTTTCCATGCATCGGCAAGACCGAACAGCAGCCTCCGGTTAGACCGGAGGGGTGGTGTGTGTCTTTGTCAATAACAGCTGGTATATCTATAATATATAAGAAGCCTCAAGGTTTTGCTTGCTGGAGTTAGAGTATTTCATGATAAGCTGTCGACCACACTATTTACCAAGAGTTCATCTATATTCTTCGTAGCTGTCTATTTACCACCATAAACCAATACCACACTCCACAAGCTATATAAGGCCATAAGGAAACAAGGAAATGCTCATCCAGTGGCGGCGCTCCTAGTGGCCAGGGACTTTACTGCAGGAAAAGTCGAATCCGTTTTACCAGCATGTCACATGTGCAACTACAGGAAGAAAAATGCAATAAGTGCAATGCCGACATCATCCCCACAGTGACCGTACTTACATATCCCAACCAGAAGCCATGGATTACAAGCAACATTTTCACTGAGCTAAAGGCTAGAGCTGCCACTTTCAAGGAGCAGGACACTAATCCGGACAATTATAAGAAATCCCGCTATGCCCTCCGACTAAACCATGAAACAGGCAAAGTGTCAATACAGGACTAAGATTGAAATCTATTACACCAACTGACACTAGTCAGATTTGGCAGGGCTTGCAAATTATCACAGATCACAAAGGGAAACTCAGCTGCGAGCTGCCCAGTGACGCAAGCCGACCAGATGAGCTAAATGCCTTCTATGCTCGCTTCAATGCAGGCAACACTGAACCATACATGAGAGTACCAGCTGTTCCAGATGGCAGTGTGATCACACTCTCTGTAGCTGATATGAGTAAGCCCTTTAACCAGGTTAACATTCACAAAGCCACAGTGCCAGATGGATTACCGAGACACGTACTCCGAGCATGCGTTGACCAGCTAGCAAGTGTCTTCACTGACATTTTCAACCTCCTGACCCACTCTGTAATACCTACATGTTTCAATCAGACCACCATAGTCCCTGTTAGGAATGGGTATTACTACTCTTACCGATACTGCTTATCGATCTGGTACTTTAACGGTATTCTTATCCGTTCTTCTTGTTGTTGTTTTTACAAAGAAAAACTCAAATTAAGAACAGAATTAACATTGCTTTTTTTCTGAAATGTAAAACAAATCAAATTTACAGCAAAAGAAACAGCAATGTTTTGAACAAATCACTATTGACTAATGTTGTGATGATGGAAATTTAAATAACATTTCCTGCAAAATAAAATAGTTGTGTAGAGCAAAACGGGTGGGGCATGCACATAGGCTGCAAAAGGTCTAGCAGTTCTTCTGGAGAAAGATCAACATATTTGCCTTCTCTGCCAGAAGTCGGGGCCTCTCCTGGCTTATTGTGTTCCCTGCAGTCAAATACCCTCTCGCTAGGGGTGGAGGGTTGAGCACAGAGGTAGCTTGTTGCAATGTTTTTGAGGGGCACTCTTCTCCCACATCACAGGATCTTTAGCCATGGGGATGGGAGGCAGGCCTTTACAGAGCTCGACCTCTGGGTCAACACACTCGCTGAGGGTGAGGGACAAGGTGTCCTGTTGGATTGTCAACCTCAACTCTCTGTCCTCCTCTGAGAACAGCTCTTCCAAGGCACTCCTTGTCTTGTACAATGGAGGACTGTCTCCTCCATTTCCTCTCCTTCAGACGACTCCTCCTGCTACTGGTGCGCTGTGTCTGTCTGCTCCAGCTCCTCTGACAACCCTGGTGTTGCTCCTGTTACATTGGCCGCAACAGTTACTTTCCTCAGCCTGTCCCAGGTGGTGTCACTCACCGGCCTCTCTATAAATCTGGGTCCGTTGTGGCCTCATGCAGGATGGCTTGAATGTCCTCATCCTGATAGCGCTCAGAGGTTCTCCCACACCTTCTCTTTGATGGTTGCCACAAACGTATCTTCATGCTTCACAGTGAAGTGCTCTTCCAGTTTGTGGAGGACGGGTATGATCTGTCCGCAGGTGGCATTCTTTTCACATGACACACAGTGTGGATGTATAGAGGATTCTCATGAGCTGGGCAAACTCCTCAGCCTTATGGAAGTCCTTGTCCTTCGGACGGTCCAGGTTGTCCTTGGTCATTGCTTTTCGCAGTTGTGGGTCCAAGGCTGCTGCTTGGATCGCTGGATACTGATCCATGAATCTCTCTATCATTAGACTGAGTTCTGATATTGACATCAAGGATGGGTGAGTGTTGCGGAAGGCCTGAAACAACAACAACAACCCATTACAGTACACTTGAATATTGAATTAGATTGTTAAATGTGGGAATTTCTAAATAATACTTTAATAGATTGAACTGGCTTCTTACCAAGGAGCTTCTGCTTTTCCTTCAAGACTGTTTTGGACATCAAGGATCTCTTGAACCACACGACTACTGCTCTGATTCGGGCTGCCCATTTATGAATGGAAGTAATTTTGTAGATTTTCTGCGCTGCCAGATTCAATGTGGTAGGGCACCACAATGCCTATTCCCCCTCAGGAGGCTGAAAAGACTTGGCATGGGACCTCAGATCTTCAAATTTCTGCAGCTGCACCATCTGGTTGGCTTAACCTGTTGCATTACCTCATGGTATGGCAACCGCTTGGCATTTGACCACAAGGCGATACAGAGGGTAGTGCGTACGGCCCAGTACTTCACTGGGGCCGAGCTTCCTGCCATCCAGGACTTCTATAACAGGCTGGTATAGGCCTGAAATTTGTCAGAAAGGCCCTGAAAATTGTCCAACTCCAGTCAGACTCACTGTTCTCACTGCTACGGGTACTCTGCATTGTTGGTTAAGGGCTCACGAGTAAGCATTTCATGGTAAGGTCTTCCTACACCTGTTGTATTCGACGCATGTGGCATTTGATTTCATCACTCACTCGTTTACAATAGGAAAAGTGAATTGGAAAAGAAGTTTGAAGTTTCTTCACCTGTCTGTGTCTTATTTCAATTAACAAACGTGATAACTTGAAAGGCCTGAGTACTATATATATACTATATTAAGAGGCTTGAAAATACTTTCAACGATTTTTGCCCAGGTACTCACTATCCAATCCAGACGCAACTGGTTTCAAGTGGTCTTGTGATCTGCTACTGCTATCTAGTGGACGAACTGGGAATCAGACAGGGGATAATAAGGTCAATGGATAGGTAGACTTCAGCTTTCTCATCATATGTATATCCTTTCTGTAAGAGGAAAAATATTCCTGTAAGACAAAGTATTATGTTGCACAAGCCCTGCACTTTTAAAATGGAAAGACCTTTATCAGAATTCCACAGTTACCTTTCTAACAGTACTAATCATGTGTTTGTAGGACTTATAGGTACTTTGAGGACAGTATACAATATTATGCATTGTTTAGAAAATGCCACCAGATGGTGTCAGAGTTGAACAGTTTAACCCAAAATAAGCTAGATGTGTTAACATGAACATTCCCAGAACAGGCAAAGTTTACACTTCTGTTCAGAACATTCAAAAAAACGTTCATTTTTGGGCCTCCCGAGTGGCGCAGCGGTCTAAGCCACTGCATCGTAGTGCTAGAGGCATCACTACAGACCCAGGTTCGTTCCCAGGCTGTGTCCCATAGGGCAGTGCACAATTGGCCCAGCGCTGTCCGGGTTAGAGGAGGGTTTGGCCAGGGGGGTTTACTTGGCTCATTGTGCTCTAGCGACTCCTTGTGGCAGGCTGAGCGCCTGCAGGCTGACACCGGTCATCAGTTGAACAGTGTTTCCTTCAACATATTGGTGCGGCTGCTTCCAGGTTAAGCAGGCAGGTGTTAAGAAGCAGTTTGGTGAGTCATGTTTTGGAGGAAGCACCACTCAACCTTTGCCTCCGAGCCGATTGGGGAGTTGCATCGATGAGACAAGATCAAAATTAGGGAGAAAAAGGGGGTAAAATACCAACAATAAAAAAAACATTTTGTTTTTTACCAGTTAGGAAACGTATGGCGTCCTTCCCACAACCAACATGAAACCAAAAATATATGTTCCAAGGTACCAAATGTGATTGCTGGGTCACTGTTCAATGGACTGTTGCCTCAGAGTCCATCTTCCTCCCACTGTCTGGGAGTACACAGATAAACATCCTGAGAAGATTGGTCATTATTCCCCAACTACATCAGCTCACCTCGGTGAGACCAAGACCAACAAAAGTAACTTTGATTTTGAAAAAGTAATTGATCACTCTGAACTACATGAGCACTGAGCAGACGTTAGTGTGCTGCAACATTGAATTTGTAATGCATGTGTTCAAAACAATATCAGGCTGTTCAAGATTAAAATGGACCAGTGACTGTGGTTAGTATTTGGCTAGGAGTAGTGAATGATTCATTATCCTAACCATAAGGACTTTCATATCATTTTTGGGGGTATTGTTTGTCTGGCAGTATCCTGGATCAAACAGCAGCCATTTGTTGTAATTTGATGTCTCATAACTTTCTATATTAGTGTATTGATTCCAAAAAAATATCTATGGGAAAATGCATGTGTTTATCTATAACAGGCTGTCAAGTGGGACAAATACTTTACTTGTGAATCTGTTGATTCACTTCTGAACTTGTTGGGAAAGCCAAGCTTTAGCAAGATGTAATTGTCTAATTTTACTTGTACAGAAACGGTCTTTGAGTAATGTGTTCTGTGTGTAATCGCTGCAGGGGGTAAATGTGTGACAAAGATGAGCATTGAAATCCCATTCAGTTTTGGGTAAAGTACAGAATCAAAACTGCATCCTCCATCTCTGTAGGGGGGGTTCAGATAATGATCATACACATGTTGTATGTCCATGGACTTTCAGAGAGAATGAGACTAAAGTATTGCATAAAGTATAAGCTGGCAGTGAACCAAGAAGTTTTCCTGGGAGGTTTTAAGGCTCTGAGAACAGAAATGACAGGTTATTTTAATGTAACTAAATAAACATTTTAGAACATTCTCTAAATGTTGTGAACATTTAGTTATGGTCATTATTGAAAGTTTTCTTAACTGTTCTTAGTGTTGAGGTTTTCCATAACTTAACTTTCACTGAATTTAATTAGGCAAGTCAGTTAACAAATTCTTATTTTCAATGATGCCTTGTTCAGGGGTAGAACAGATTTTTACCTTGTCAGCTCAGGGATTGGATCTTGCAACCTTTCGGTTACAAGTCCACCGCTCTAACCACTAGGCTACTTGCCGCCCCTCTGAATGTTTCAGTAAGACTTTGAATAGCACCTCCAGAGCACCTTTACTCTGATAAGCTGGCTTTGTTTTCTTGGAAATGGATCATACGGTATAAATTGCTTTACATGACATGTGAATTGAAGCCCAAGTTTTTAAAAATCTCTGAGCCAGACCACATACCCTCTCGGCAATGTCTGTGCACTTAAACGGGGGCTGAATTTCCTGATTTAGCCACGGTTTCAAGTCTCCTCATTAGGAAATGTGACAATGAGATTTTGGCCTTGGAGGTGTGCTTTGATGTGGGTGTCGTTTGTGTGTGTTCAAACGTGGGAAGCGTTTATACTTTCACTCTGCCAAAACAGTACACAATTACAATACAGTCACACACCCTTCTAGATAACATGAAATAGTCTAACCAGGTCTAGTGTCTGGAAATAGCCTAGCCTGGACTAGCTAGCAAGCTAGACAACTTATTTTGGCAATTAGCTTCAGCCAGCCAGTGTGCGACCGTGGAAAAGTCGGTTTGACTTCGGACTGTGGGGCTAGTGGTGACCGTCAATACATTACACAATGTAAATTGATTATGTCTCATTAAAGCTGCAATATGTAACATTTTGGCTGACCCAAAATATGTCTAAGAAGCAATAGACCTCTTCTATGTGCGCTATTTCTATGCTACCCGTTCTTAAGTTCAGTTTACTACTTTTACGGTTTTGTACACCAGATTCAAACAGCTGAAAATACAATATGTTTTGTTATGGAAAATATATTTCACAGCGGTTTAGATGGCACAATGATTCTCAACACTATACTTGCATGTTTTGTCAAAATGAAATTAGGTGAATTATTCCAATTTTAGCAAATGTTGGTGAGATTTCTGCATAGTGCATCTTTAAATGCTTTCAATATGTGTATATGCATTTGTAGATGGTTTGAGGTTAAGTCATTGAAATTTGGAGCTATGGACATTTTATTACCATGTAGATTGTGTCATTTTACTGATGGTCCCTAACAAGCCCTATAAGTATATCAAATATACTTTTATATTGACAAGATGGTCAACTGACCATTAACAATGGAAATCCATGACCTCAAAGATGGAAGGCAGGCGAGGAGGCGAGCTCAAGTGAGACCATTCTAGCTAATGAGTGGGCAGATACGCGTGTGAACAACAGGCATAACTCCGATATAAAGTCGTTGTTTTTTCAAAGTTGCTGAAATGATGTGTCCACGTACAGTACCAGTCATGTCTGGACACCTACTCATTCAAGAGAATGCCAAGAGTGTGCAAAGCTGTCATTTTTTTATTTAATGTTATTTCACCAGGTAGAACAAGTTCTCATTTACAACTGCGACCCACTCATCAAGTGGCTGCGTTGAACTTTGTTGTTGGTTACTACATGATTCCATATGTGTTATTTCATAGTTTTGATATCTTCACTAATTCTTTTAAAATGTAGAATACAGTAAAAATAAATAAATACCCTAAAATGAGTAGGTTTGTCCAAACTCTGGACTGGTACGAGATAGATATGGTCACATGATCTCGATTGTCAGGGCTTTGAGCAGGCCTACACCTTGCCATCTACTGGACAGGTTGTGGTACTACTTCTACACTGTCATAGGAAAACAGAAATGAGTAAATTGCATAAAAGGTACAAGGATAAATTACCTTTATATAACGAAGTACACACATTTGACACTTCTCAATATAACTGACCACATACAATGCAATCAATTTAACATAATGAACCTATGGTTTTCAGACATAAGAACATTTGAAATGCCTTGCTTGTAGTGCCTTTCACCTTTGTAAATCCACCCTTCTGCCTGCTCAAGATTATCCATATTTCATAAAAGCCATCAAAACTATCCTAAATCACCTTCTGAAAAACATAAGACATTTAATCCTGATTTAAAAGTCTTACTTGTCTCCTTTTCACTCAATTTCTCATGATTTACTTAAAAGGCCAAGTGCAGTGAAACTTGACTTTCCTGTGTTTTATGAAGTTGGAATAATACTGTGAAATTTTGAAAATGATAATGCCCTTTTAGTGCAAGAGCCCGTTTTGTTGGGATTGAGTTAAATTAAGCGTGCCAAACCTCTGCCAATAACATTCCCCACTCAGAAGTTTTTTTGTGTGTTTTTTTTACCATTTTAATTTAAAACAATCACAGTACGGTACTTAATTGTAACCCAGAAATTGATGTTAAGATAAAAGGTCCAATGCAGCCGTTAAGGGACGAGATGAGCATTCACCGCCATCTAGTGGATTTGTTGGGAACTTTAATTATTCATATTTACCACAGCTCAAACAAGTCTGCCTGTCTATTCAGATGTTTGCATTGGGAATCAACAATGAGCACATGAACCCTTGAAATCCCAAGTCTATTTTTCTGGGTTTTAAAGTCAATAGGAGAGCATCTTAAAGTCACACTCCAGTCCCCTTTTCACCTAATTTATCACCGGATTTATTTAAGGCACATCTCAATATGTGGTCCAGGTATCCTCATGACATGAGGGGTGGGCCTTTCCTCTTTTGTTCTCTATTCCTCCTCTATAGACGGGATGGCTGACATCACCAACAAGAGGCACAGGCTTTGATGGGTCTGGAAGCTGTGCTTTGTTATGATTCTGAATGGTAAGATAGCTAGCAACAATGACAAGAAGCTGCCATGTGGGGAATTGTAGGTAGCTTGTTTCAGGTCTCTTGTTCTTGGACCCATGCATCTTGTTTTGAGGTCTTTTGATTCCATGTCAATGCTAAAATGTAATTCGCTAGATAAACTACTAACAATGTATTTGAGAGAAGTGCTCATTGTGCAAATGAATTTGTTTTCAATAAACATTGAGATGAAATATAATTGACACGTCAACCACTTCTGTTTTGCGCCATAGTTGCGCACGTGTTGGTGTTGTTGCTAAACCAACCCGTCTATTGTTCACGCAAGCAAAGGAGGACGCCGCGGAAGGCAAAGGACGCCGAAGGCAGAGGGCACCATCAAACCAACTCCTTGAATGGCCTACTACTTGAAGTTTGCAGTCTACAAATACACTATTTTGCTCAAAACATTTTGTTACCATGAATTGTGTGTACATTACTGTATGTATGTGTAATGTTTTCAACAGGGAAAAGTAAAACAAAAACAGCTGGAGTGCATCTTTAAAGGTGAGATTAGATTCCCGAATCCCTATCCAGAAATTCAGAACAAAACATCTCAGTTTTGAAATACCCAATTGAGATTTAATCTGATCAGAACTTTTGAAAAACTGTTCCCAGGGCCAAGTTTTACAAAAACCTTTCGAAATGGATTTCAACAATAGGATTGGAATAAATCTTAGAATCTGGTATAAAAAAATATTCAAATCCTTCGGCATTCGTATTTGGTCATCCAATTTGACTTTTAAAATCAGGACTAAATGTTTTTGCGTTTTCAAAACTCAAAAAAAGGTAGTGATTACAATAGTTCCAAATCTTGATACCACTAGAAGGGTGGATGTACACTGAACAAACATAAAAAGCAACAATTTCAGGTTTGAGTTAGTTTGTATAAGAAAATCAGTCAATTGAGAAATTAATTAGGCCCCAATCTATGACTTCACATGAATGGGAATACAGATCTCTTAAAAGGTTGGGGCATGGATCAGAAAACCACTCAGTATCTGGTGTGGTGAGTATACAGGCCATGGAAGAACTGGGACATTTTCAGCATCCAGGAATTGTGTACAGATCCTTGCGACATGGGGCCGTGCATTATCATGCTGAAACATGAGTGATGTCGGCGTATGAATGGCACGGCAATGGGCGTCACGATCTCGTCACGGTGTCTCTGTGTATTCCAATTGCCATCGATAAAATGCAATTGTGTTTGTTGTCCGTAGCTTATGCCTGCCCATACCATAACACCGCCATTACTGTTTTTATTTATTTAACCTTCACAACAATGACATCTGCAAACCGTTCGCACACACGACTCCATACACATGGTCTGCGTTTGTGAGGCTGGTTGGACGAACTGCCAAATGCTCTATAAACGGAGGAGGCTTATGGCAGAGAAATACATTCACATTAAATTCTCTGGCAACAGCTCTGGTGGTGGGGGGGCATCTTAAGTAGAAATAGAATGAAACCGGCATTATATTTTTGCTCTATTGTAGTGGCCATTATGGCAGACATCAATCAAGTGCACACGAATGTGTGCAAAAATAACATTCACTGAGTAAAAAAAAAGTAATAACCCCCCCCTCTCACACACACGCGCGTGTTACTGTCAAGTTCAACACGACAAAAGCAACATCTTTGAGCTGCACTGCACATTATTCCTGTGGACATCTGTTCTACAATGCGGTCAGCAGAGCATACCTTTTGTTGGCATAATTTAACTCTTTCAGGCAGAGAGTATACCTGGCATACCCCTTTTATACACTGTATTAAAAAATGAGAGGAAAGTGTGGTGTTCCTTTCACCTCTATAGTGGCATCTAGCTTAAGCCAGGCCCAGCTCCACTTAACGGTTTATAATATATAATATAATAATATATGCCATTTAGCAGACGCTTTTATCCAAAGCGACTTACAGTCATGTGTGCATACATTCTACGCCTCATTTCCACCTAATTCTCTCATTCTGAAAATGACCACATACCGTGGAGGGAAAACATTCATTCACAGATAGTTGTTAGTTCGTTAACATTTCATTGAGATTGCCAGGGTCGTATAACGTTACCAGTTCATACTAGAGCGAATTGGTTGGGTTACTAACGTTAGCGCATCTGATGTTTTAACTTTAGCTGTCTGACTTCATTAGCCAGGTCATTTACACACCATAAACTTAATGATTTGATCAGTTAAATTGGCTAATGTTGCGCAACATTTCTCTGGCTAGCTAACGGATAATTCGATCCAGCCAGCAAGATACCTAACAATAACTGTTAACGTTACTTGTTCCACCACACTTTCTCCCTCACCTCAAACTTTACAAATGCCAGTTGTTTTTCGGATACAGGTCATTAAGTACGCTTCATCACCTCACCCAGTCTCCGTGGTCAGGCTTCTCACCTACCTCTTCGTTCTCGTTCAGGGGACCCGCTGCTGTAAATGAAATGGTAAACTAGTGTTTAGTCTTTGAGACACCCCAGTAAACTGTCTTTCCAGAGCGTGCGCTGATGCTGTAACTAGCAAGTTGACTGTCTTTTCTCCTCAGTCGCACTCTGTTATGTGAACGGTTGGCTGAGCCTTGGAAACAGACAGCATTGCTCCAAACGCGCATCACACGTCCCCAGGCATTCGGAGCCTCTTTACTGTGTTGTCACCATGCTCGACGCTAGGAACAAGGACCGCTACTTCAATGCAGATAAGAAACAGGGTTTACTTGAAATGTTAGACACAGCTGGACAAGATGGAAACGGCCATAGTTACAGGGCGCACGGAGGAAGAGAGGCCACGGACAGACAGAGCTGAATCTTCACTGCTTGACATGTATGATGAAATCCTGGTTGAGACTGAACAAATGAATAACGAAACAGCAAGTAAGTGAAACATGTTTTGATTACCAGTAAAACAATGGGAATATATGTAAATGCCAACAAGATATTTTTGGGTGTGTGTGTGTCTACTAGAACACTTAAAAGGCCTCTACAATATCTGATATCGGTATCGGCCCCACCCAAAAAATGTTATATCTGTACATCCCTACTAATAACAAGTTAGATCGCTCTTTTCTTGTTTATAATGGGTCTGAGCAGCATCACCGAAACGCATCAGCTGTAAACAAAACTGAAACACTGCATATTCATGGTACCTGACAAGTACCACACCATCAGCCTTGTCTAAAATAAGCCCACACCTGCCCCACTGTTACTGCCCAGCTGCTACAGTAGCTAATGTATGACAAAACATTACTCAGCTAGCTACATCTGCTGAGAGTGATAATTACCTTGATCAAGATGAAGTACTAACAACTTGTGGCATGAAATCTCATATAAGCTTTAAAAACTAAAATCTGAAATGATTTGTTCTTGTGAATCCAAACACCGGACCCACAGATCAATCACCAGCCATAAAAGCATGACTGACATCACCTGCTGTTTACATACACATGCATAGTAGACTATAGGAGCTGATGAAAAGAAATAAGTCAAATTATTATACATGGTCCACTTTATTTTATACGTTTCACTTGATAACACAAGGTCAGTCTGTCTACAGAAGGCCTGGTCAGGAAGCAGGTATGGTAGCAATAAGAACAAGTAAATAACAACAGTTCAAAAGAGAAAAAAGGGGTGCAGAGCAGTCAGTTGGGGGGGGGGGGAGAACTGGCTGTAGAGAAGAGAGAAATGAGAAGGGAAGGGTGGAGGAGAGTTCAGGGGCCAAGAGAGATCTATTTAACACTGTTCAACAAGCAGGACTTAATTCAGGGGAGGGAGTGTCCAGTTGTTTAGCTTTGTGGAATAAGAGCCTAAAACTAGTCGGAAGAACATGTCCATCGTACAGGTCTTTTGGGACAACTGTGGAATATGGGCCTGCCAAGTAACATCAAGCAGTTTAAATAGTGAGAACAAAGATGGTGTTCATTATTTAAAAAACTAAACATAACATGCAAGCGGTTTCCCCTGACCTAATATCAAGCTTTGTTCGTCCTCCAGTCAAAATAAGGTAGTGTCACTTCTTACAACAGGATTGGGTGGGCCTAAACAAATTGTCCATGCATCTGGAGAAATCAGGGTTAAATACAAATGTATGGGCAGTGTGTGTGTGTATGCAACTCAACACTTCCTGAACAAAAATACTGTTTAAAAAATAAAAATCGAAATTGATGTCCTTTATTCCTACAGAACGCTCAATGGCTAAAAAATGTATTAGCACAAGGGTACTCCTAAACAAGAGATGAGCCGTCTTCATTCAGTTTGGTTCCTTTAAGTTACCGGTTGGGGTGTTTTGCGTCGCCATGTATGGGCATGCGTGGGAGAAGGCTTGACGCAGTGCCCTGCCTCAGGGGTCAAAGATGGTCCCAATGCGTCACAGCATCAGCTTCCGGTCTGGGTGGTCAGCGCGGCCTGAGCGCTGGTGGCGTACCTCCAGGTGTTTGCTCTGGACACGGTCAAAGTGCTGCAGCAGGTCATTGTAGTCCATGTGGGTGTAGGCCGGACGCTTGGTGCCAACAGGCTTAGACTCAATGTACTTTGACTCATCCCTGCAACATAAAAACATGCTTCCAGATAAATTATAAACAATACATATGCATATGGGGCACAGCCGATGAGAAGTGTTATGATGAATATTGTAATGGCCATGGTAATAGAATTCTGCACACCACAATAACACAGTGTTTAGTTCTACTCACACTGTCCTCATAAGCTCTGGGTTAGGCACACAGCGCAGGCGGTGGGAGAGCAGCTGGAAGGCCTGGCTCTGGGGCAGCAGCATCAGCAGGCCGTACAGGGCCTTGATCAGGTATGGGTTGTTCTCCACATCCAGCAGTTGGAGACGCAAGTCTATAAAAACAAACCGTTGAGAGACCGGTTGGTAGGCTAGTGTGTGAGTTTGTAGTGCGGCTGAATCCCAAATCAGTACCTTCCCCTTCCATTTGCACATTCATGCACACATCTGCCATATGCACCAGTGTACCAAAGCTGAGGGAGTGAAAATTGAGGGTGTAGGGGCTAATTACACCTTCCGATAGAAACTCAGCCTAGCCAGCAAGGCTGCAGGCTCCAGGGCGAAGTGCTTTCCCGATACACACAGCGATATGTTTGGAGAGGTGTGTTACGTCTAAGGCTTGACACATGTAACAACAAATACTGCCCAAATGAAATGTTTTAACTGTTACTGAGGTTTTATCTTGTAAAACAACAGAGGGAATTTGATCATTTGAACTTCATGCTTGTTTTATTATTGACATGTGGAACATGAATTGCATCATTCAAGTCACAAGTGTGTCCCAAAGTTGAAGGGTTGATCCCCCTCGCAACTCTTAAGTCGCCCTCAAAAGTTCCATTAGAAACACATTAAAACGGAGGGCCATCCGTTTGAGTTGGTAGGGGCGAGTGGGTGGTTTGGGATCGACTGTGTGTGTTCTGATCCAATATTGATCTGTGGGACTCACAGGTAAAGATGGGGCTCTCGATCAACTGTACCAGCTTGTCAACTTCCATGAGGAAGTCTACAGTCACCTCCAAATCACCGCTAAATGGCTAACATTAAGGAAACATGGTCTGCCATAATATACCAATAGGCATACACTACGAGGTGCAACAATGCTGATATGCAAAATGTATATCAAAGACAACCAGAAAGGATACAACTTTTGGATGAGGTCATAGGCATGGCGGTAGTTCTGGGTCAGGAAGCAGAGAGACACGGTGGCCACAGGGTTGTGACACCAAGAACGATACAGGCAGCAGAACAGGGCACAACTCTCCTGCAGGGGGTGCAAAACACAGTTAACATGAGGATACACACAGCAGGGAAAACTATACCTCATTGGGTCAACAGGGTTGGGTTCAATTCCATTACAATTCTGCCCGTTCAAGAAGTGAAATAAAATTCCGCACATTTTTCAAAATGCTTTCATTTTTTAAATTGGAAATGTCCTGAATTCAAATGGAATTGGTGGTCAGCCAGGCATTACCTGTGTGCGCAGGTCCTTGAGCTGGTTGCGCAGCTGAAAGAGCTCTGCAGAGGTGAGCAGGATTGTGTTGAGCGTCTGCACCATGGTGGATGCAAACTTCAGGTCCTCTTCCTTCAACAGGATGTCTGCCATGGAGTGGAATATGTTCTCTGCGTGCAGAAGCAGACACAACTGCCTGGGGGGGGGGGGGTGAGTGCAAGGAGAGTGAGAGGTGATGGGTAACAAACTACAAACAATCCCAGGGGGTGGAGTAGGTTGAAAAATATACAAAAATCCATGGTCTTGAGAAACTTTGAGTTTCAGCAACAATAAAAAATTCACAGGAATATGTGAGTCTATACCAATGTCGCAGGTCATTGATGCACATATGTCACTACCTGATAATGAAGGCTCCTCTGTTCTCCAGCAGCTTTCTCTCCAGGCAGAAGCGCTTCAGGAGGTTGATCATGAACTTGTAGAAGTAAGAGTTCATGCTGGGGGTGGAGGGCGACGAGTCACCTATTTTGGAACCAGGGTTACAGGACATTAGGTGGGTGAGAATTAATGCATAATTTACTTTTATGCATCATACTACTGTTCCAGAGGCATTTTCTACTCACCCACGACTGTCTGTGGGCCTGCCTTGGACCCATCAGGAACCTGAAGCTCCAGTTTGCTGTCAGAATTATCACAGGAGCCTGAGGAATCGGTCTGTCCTGCTGGGGATGACGCAATCTCAGCCAGAACCTCCAGGTCCTTAAGAATGACCTGAGTAATAGATGGGGTGAGGTTGGTTACTTTTGTAAAAGATAGTTCAGCCAAATTACAAATTGCTTACATCGTAAGGAAACCAGTGTAAGGCAAGTCAGCAATCAATGCTTTGGTTCTTTACCTGGCCAATTAGATTTGCCACAAATGCTCAAATGTAAGCAGTTGAAACAGTGGCCAAGTAAACAAAACCAAAAGCATGGATTGCTGTTCAACCTTGACCTTTAACATTAGTGAGATACTCAACTGGGGGTGCATGTAGTACTCACCTCATCAGACTCATCAGAGAGGGTCTTCAGCAACATGGGGAACAGACTGTCTGTGTGCCGGAACATCTACTCATCACAAAGGCACACAAATAGACACACACAGATCAGTGTGCTAATAGACATACTGTAAAACACTCCAAAGAAAGGAGCAGCATTGGTAATACGACCCACTTTGCGAGGTGTCTTGATGTAGAGGTGGTACAACCACTTGAGCACGGCGATGCGGGTCATCATGCCGGTGGAGGAGTCATGCAGGTGGCGGTCCAGCACCTGAACTATCCCATCAAGGTCAAGGGTCACCTGTGACCGGTCAGCACTGTCCAGGAGAGAAAACGGGTAAGAAAGGAAGTACACAAGACAACGTTATGGGAACACATACTCCAAAATAGGTAACAGCAGATACTAAAAAGCCACAGAGGGAAACAGAAACAATACAGAGGAAGATCAAACACTGTAGAGGCCTTTGAGGCATGGTCAGGTATAACAGAAAACAGTAGACCCACATAAAATGAGACATAGGTGTCGGACTGCACGACAGATCTGGGCAATTCAGCAGCTTAGCAAGTTACCATTGCTCTAGACTAGAGGACACAATGCACAAGCTTTCAGAAACACAGCACAGCTAGGCCAGCAGGAACTATGGGAAATCTGGAGTTTATCTACAGTGCATTCGGAAAGTATTCAGACCACTTGACTTTTTCCACATTTTGCTACATTACAGCCTTATTCTAAAATTGATTAAATAGTTCTTTCCCCCCCATCAATCTACACACAATACCCCATAATGACAAAGCAAAAACAGGTTTAGAAATGTTTGCACATATATAAAAAATAAAAAAATTGTATTCAGACCCTGCAATTAGTACTTTGTTGAAGCTTACAGCCTCAAGTCTTCTTGGGTATGACGCTACAAGCTTGGCACACCTGTATTTGGAGAGTTTCTCCCATTCCTCTGCAGATCCTCTCAAGCTCTGTCAGGTTGGATGGGTAGCGTTGCTTCACAGCTATTTTCAGGTCTCTCCAGAGATGTTCGATCGGGTTCTGGCTGGGCTCTGGCTGGACTGGGCCACTCATGGACATTCATAGACTTGTCTAGAAGCCACTCCTGCGTTGTCTTGTCTGTGTGCTTAGGGTCATTGTCCGTTTGGAAAGTGAACCTTCGCCCCAGTCTGAGGTTCTGAGTGCTCTGGAGCAGGTTTTCATCAATAATCTCTGTACTTTGCTCCATTCATCTTTCCCTCAATCCTGACTAGCCTCCCTGTCCCTGCCACTGAATAACAAACCCCTACAGCATGATGCTGCCACCACCATGCTTCACAGTAGGGATGGTGTGAGTTTTCCTCCAGACGTGATGCTTAGCATTCAGGCCAAAGAATTCAATCTTGTTTCTCATAGTCCTTTAGGTGCCTTTTGACAAACTCCAAGTGGGCTGTCATGTGCCTTTTACCAAAGGGTGGCTTCAGTCTGGCCACTACCATTTAACCCAAGTCAAACAATTTAAAGGCAATGCTACCAAATACTAATTGAGCGTATGTAAACTTCTGACCCACTGGGAATGGGATGAAAGAAATAAAAGCTGAAATAAATCACTACTATTATTCTGACATTTCACATTCTTAAAATAAACTGGTGATCCTAACTGACCTAAAACAGGGAATTGTTACTAGGATTAAATGTCAAGAAATTGTGAAAAACTAAGTTTAAATGCATTTGGCGAAATCTGTTTGCGCTTTGTCATTATGGGGTAGTGAGTGTAGATTTGATAAGGGAAAATACTTAAAATAAGGCTAATGTAACAAAATGTGGAGAAAGGGAAGGGGCCTGAATACTTTCCGAATGCACTGTATGTGTGTCCGAACTGGCTCCATGTAAATGAATGAGCAAACATTTATCGTGACAGATCCTCCTCAGTTCCCAACGTTTATCTGAGCACAGACAAACATCTTCTAGGTTCTCTGCAGGTCTGTTCGTTCATTCCACCAAATTTACGACTGCCTTTCCCCAATTCCCCCCCCTTCCAACCCTGCTGTGCCGTGGCATTCTTCTCTCCTTCAGAAACAGAGGGACCCTTTTCTTCACAGCTAAACATTGGTGGTTCAGTGGTAGAATTCTCACGCTGCCAGGCCCGGGTTCGTTTCCCAGCCAATGCATGCACAACCTTTTTGGAGCTTCTATACTGAACAAAAATATAAACGCAACATGTAGTGTTCCATACGCACAAATTTGTTTACATCACGGTTAGTGAGCTTTTCTCTGTTGCCAAGATAATCCATCCAGGTGTACCCTGTGCTGGGGAAAATGAAAGGCCACTAAGATGTACAGTTTTGTCAAACAATACAATGCCACATATGTCTCAAGTTGAAGGAGCGTGCAGTTGGCATGGTGACTGCAGGAATGTCCAACAGAGCTGTTGCCAGAGAATTGTAATGTTTATATTTCTCTACCATAAGCAGCCTCCGGCATTTTTTGAGAATTTGGCAGCACGTCCAACCAGCCTCACAAGCGCAGACAAATCACAATAGCTTGAAGATTTTGAACACATGGCACCCGTCATGAGGCATGGCACAAGCATGACATATCGTATCCATGCAAAACAGAGACGTCAGGTCTAGTTAAAAACAAGGCTTCACTGTAAGTAATCTAATAGCTCAGACAAACTGGTAGGATTGAGTGGCTCAAAGTAAAGTTGTTGGTTACTGACTAGCATTGCGATTCTACAAGTAGAAACGGCAGGTTCATCATGCAGCAGGTAGAGCTTTTGTTCAAGCAAGAGAAGGAAAGCCTCCCACTGTGATAAGTACCTATCTGCAGTGAGATTCTCAATGTGTTTCATGCATAATAAGGGTTGCAAGGAGCAGTATGTCACTAAAGGTTGTACTCAGGGCTTTGCTGTAATCTAAGCATTGTAGGACACCACATTTTTAGAGGTTGAATGGAGTATACCACTAATCTAAGGGTTATAATACAATAATAAATACAGTCAGGTCCATAATTATTGGCACCCTTGAGAAAGATTTTAAAAAGACTTGGGACATTTTATTACTACATAAATGCTCAGACAAAGATATTTTGTTTAACAAGTAGTAATACATTTTTTTAAAGATGGGGCAAAATTGTCACCATGATTTAATCCTCTAGCTCCCTCCCAATTCTAATTTATTTAATGAGATTGGAGAACACGTTGGGAGGGATCTTAGACCATTCCTCCATACAGAATCTTTCCAGATCCTTGATACCCTTCGTCTGCTCTTATGGACTTCCCTCTTCAATTCAAACAACAGGTTTTCAATGGGGTTCAAGCCCGGAGACAGATGGCCATTGCAAAATATTGATTGAGGTCAATTATTTGACAACGATTACTGTGTTTTTCTTTGAATTTTGATTTGTGTTTGGGATTATTTTCTTGCTGGAAGATCCACAAGTGTCATCCTCCTGGCAGAGGCAACCAACTTTTTGCCTAAAATGTCCTAATACTTGTTAAATTTCATGATGTTGTTGACCTTAACAAGGGCCCCAGTACCAGTGAAAGTAAAATAGCCCAATAACAAAGATCCATCATCATATTTCACCGCAAGTATGAGGTACTTTCTGCACATGTGAACGACCTGTTTGAGTCAGTCTTATGTAGCAAAATAAGATGTCATATTTTTTGGTTATTTAAAAAAAAAAATGTTCCTTTTCATACAGGACAATCAGTATGAGTTACCATCGAGAGCATGCTTTTCACAAAAGGCTGTTCCCAATATGTATAAGAAAGTGAGGGGAGAAATTATCCAAGAACTCAAGACATGCCCAATTTCTCTCACAACAGATATTTGGTCTAGAGTAAACATGACCCCATACATGAGCCGGACTGTTCACTACATATCCAGTGATTGGTCTCATATGCCCCATTGTCTTGAGACAACCTATATGCCAGAGAACCATACTGCGGACAATCTGAGTGAAGCTCTCCGGTCCGTGTTGGCAGAATGGGCATTGGATGAGAAGAAAGTGTCCTGTAGCACAACTGACAACAGGGCAAACATTGTGGCCGGGTGAGGCAGTTGGGTTGGCCATGGCTTAACTGCTTTGGACACAAACTGCATCTGGCAGTCACAGAAGGTGTTGCAAAACACACAACCCGGGCCTTCGACAATGTAGAAAATTGTAAAAATAAAGAAACCCTGGAATGAGTAGGTGTGTCCAAACTTTTGACTGGTACTGTATATGAAATTATGCCTAATGCATTCCATAAATGTTTGGCTATTTAAATCAAATACAATTAGTCCTACTAATTGAATGATGTGCACATTTCATTCTATTAATTTTAGGCTATTTAAATCAAATACAAGCTACAATTTGTTACCAAGATGTTGGTCCTAGATTAATAAATTGTATACATCAAATTATATGAAATGCAAGGGAATAAATATTTTAATCCTGCAGGATTATAAAACACAAACAAAGTTTTGGAGCAGGTCCTGGCCATACGACGGGTATTGATTGACGATCGAGACCACAAGCATTTAGATCAGTCATGGCAGGTCAATGTTCTGCAAACGATCAATGCCGCACTGAAGCCTGTGCCGGACTTCACTGATATCCTACCTGGGGAGAACTGTGTGACAGTGTCGTCAGTCAAGCCCATTTTACAACTTTTAACAGGACACACACACAACAAGAGCTAACAAAAAAGAAAAAAAAGATGGGCAGTGTATTGCAGGACAGTTAAGCTGCCCGTTGCCTATAAACGGCTATTGTTTCAGTCCACTATCATAGGCTCGCACTCGCCAAAGTTAGGCTATAAAGTTTCGATCAAGAGACACCATGTTTCTTAAATCGAATAGGCAGAACCACTTAAAGATCTGCCCATTTTTTTGAATGTTCACCTAAAATGACATACCCAAATGTAACTGCCTGTAGCTCAGGACCTGAAGCAAGGATATGCATATACTTGATACAATTTGAAAGGAAACACTTAAGTTTGTGGAAATGTGAAATTAATGTAGGAGAATATAACACATTAGATCTGGTAAAATATTTTATTTTTTAAATAAAAAAACGTGTTTTTTTTGCACCATCATCTTTGAAATGCAAGAGAAAGGCCATAATGCATTATTCCAGCCCAGGATAAATTTTGGGCACCAGATAGCAGCAATGTGCAATTGTTTTAGACTGATTTCTGTTCAAATCTTTGTATCAAGACTGCCCAAATATGCCTAATAGGTTAAATAATACATTTAAATTCATAACTGTGCACTCTCCTCAAACAATAGAATGGTATTCTTTCACTGTAATAGCTACTGTAACTTGGACAGTGCAGTTAGATTAACAAGAATTTAAGCTTTCTGCCCATAGATATGTCTTTGTCCTGGGAAATTTTCTTGTTACTTACAACCTCATGCTAATCGCTGCCTACATTAGCTCAACCGTCCCACGGATCCTGTAGAGGCTTTGAGCGCAATAGTTATTTTCCGTTGTGTCTTTATTTACATAATTATAAGTATTTTTTTATTCATCACATGTGCTTTGGCTTTACATGTATTACTGTTATTATTCATAATTGTTTTTACATGAACATAATAACCAACCAAAAAATATCTATGAAAATTCCTATTTGAAAGCCTAAGTAGCCTACGGGCACCATTTCTCACAATGCTAATGTCACCATGCTGCTTTTTGTTGCCTTCAGTAAAAAATAGAAGACCATGAACAAAAACTGTGTGTAAGCTTAAATTTTGGGCTCCCAAGTGGCGCAGCGGTCTAAGGCACTGCATCTCAGTGCAAGAGGTGTCACTACAGTCCCTGCTTCGAATCCAGGCTGTATCACACCCAGCCGTGAATGGGAGTCCCAAAGGGCGGTGCACAATTGGCCCAGCATGGTCCAGGTTTGGCAGTCATTGTAAATAAGAATTTGTTCGTAACCGACTTGAATAGTTAAAGAACAAAATATATATATATAAATGCTGGTGGCGTTTAGACTGCCCAGCTGATAATTGGCCATTTTAAATCGAAACAGGCAATTAATTACACTGCAACAAATAGTGTATGCCTTTTTTTTTTTACATCAATATAGTGGAATCATGCAGCCCATATGTTTTGATTTCATAAGACATTAAGGTTTGTATCATTGTTACAAATAACTCAATCATAAATAACCGGTTTTAAATTATCACTTTTTAAGCTGAACGCAATAACGGCTACATGTGCACACTAGCTCGGGAAAATTATATTATATTCTTACAATAAAGTCATAATATAAAATAAAGGCACTTCATGTTTCATAGGAAAGACCTTCCTAAAATAAAGTGTACAGGCAACTAAATTGATTTATTCCACTTTGGACTTAAAATGTAGATGTTGCAAAAGCCCGCATCAGCAGCTTGCATGTGTGGAACCCATTGATGTTAATTAACGGTCAATTACCGTGAGACAGACAGTTATTTGCTTCACAATTACTGGCTGACAATTTGACCGCAACAGCCCTAACCCCACCCATCTCTTTAAGGAGTCAGGTGAGGACATGTGCTAACAGATTGAGTACGGTAGTGTACTAAACAACCAAAGATTAAAAGGTTAGCTTATACTAGGTCTATCGACATGTCTGTACACAATTGGCACAGTGAAATCATGAACAAACTATCATCACCTGAGAGCAAACTTTTCGTTGTCGTTATGAAAAAGTATAAAACACAAAAACAGGCTGCATGACAACAGCAGCCTGGTGGTCCAAAATAGTATGACTGGTGTATTTTAACACCAATAAACCAATCCATTTAAAAATGATTTTTGTATATGTCAATCTAGCAAACCAGGCAACTAAAAGCAACTTCCTAAACAATGTTTTGGTTCATTAAGTTAGCTGGCTAGCCAGTTCAAATAATGACCATGTCATAGCTGACAACATCTTAACCTTAGCTCAAATCACATCTATTTATAAAACCCTTATACATCAGCATATGTCAAAGTGCTTATACAGAAACCAAGCCTAAAACCCCCAAATCGGCAAGAAATGTAGACGCTAATTTGTATTAATTAGAGGAAAATAAACTCTCAACAAGATCATTATTTAGAAGTTAGTGGCGCACTAATTACAGAAAAGCAGGGCATTCTACCGCAGTATTTTAAGAACTTGGACAGTCTCGTTGGCCTAATATTATATCCTAATTTGAATTTAGTGCAAGTCATGTTCTTCACATTACAGTCTCTGGTAAACACACACTATCAAATCAAATATAAATTTGTCACATGCACAGGATACAGAAAGTGTGAACGTTACAGTGAAATTGTTACTTGTGTAGTGGAGTCTTCGCTAGCTAGCTAAACAATTACCCATTATCCCAACTCATGTTACTACCATGCATTAATCTGCCGAGCCACTGCCTGTTCACCCCGCTATCATCCAGAAGGCGAGGTCAGTACAGGTGCATCAAAGCTGGGACCGAGAGACTGAAAAACAGCTTCTATCTCAAGGCCATCAGACTGTTAAACAGCCACCACTAACATTGAGTGGCTGCTGCCAACACACTGACACTGACCCAACTCCAGCCACTTTAATAATGGGAAATGTAAAATATATATCACTAGCCACTTTAAACAATGCTACCTAATATAATGTTACATACCCTACATTATTCATCTCATATGCATACGTATATACTGTACTCTATATCATCTACTGCATCCTTATGTAATACATGTATCAATAGCCACTTTAACTATGCCACTTTGTTTACATACTCATCTCATATGTATATACTGTACTCGATACCATCTACTGGATCTTGCCTATGCTGCTCTGTACCATCACTCATTCATATATCTTTATGTACATATTCTTTATCCCCTTACACTGTGTATAAGACAGTAGTTTTGGAATTGTTAGTTAGATTAGTTGGTTATTACTGCATTGTCGGAACTAGAAGCACAAGCACTTCGCTACACTCGCATTAACATCTGCTAACCATGTGTATGTGACAAATAAAATTAGATTTGATTTGATTTGGTAGGTGAAGCTAAGCAATTAGGTTCGATGTTGGCTAGCTAACATTGGGCTATAACGAGTAATGGCTTTCTGAGATACGAACAATATTAATACACAGATCATACACGTAATGTTAGCGAGCCAGCCAGCTAACATTAGCTAGCTAACAGTACGCATTAACTTCAATGCTCGCTAGCTGGACTCTCTTCACCGTATACATGGATGAACACTTCTCCTTCTGTCAAGGAAGCCATGGTTGCACTTAGTTTGAAGATGTAATCCAGTGTTTTTATACAACAGCCTTTTGGGTGTTCTCCATCCGCATATTTTCAATCAAACGTCAGAATTTTCAACATCTCCTTACATATCACTCTGCCTTCCACTGATTTCAAAACTCGGTCCTCCAGAAAGTGGAGATTTGTGACACTTTTACAGTTCTTCATGATATCTTTTTTTTTTTTATCATCATTAGAAAGGTTTATCTACACATACTGAGCAGCTAATGTTAGACAGAAGCATGCTACATGAAAAGTTAATGAAAGTTCACGTTCCAGAAGGCATTTGCCAAAAAACACATTGATACCTCTCCTGTGACGTTCAACATACGCCTAGTTTCCTTAAGTCACATATGCTGTTTTTCAACACCAAACCCACCACTGGTGTACGTGGTCAAAAAGCTCATGTCATCCTACTTAATGTCCCACATTTTTTTAACCATACAATGTAGCTCAGTATTTGTATAATTTATTTTGTACAGCATTTTGACTAATCCTTATCAAGGGTGCCAATAATTATGAACCTGACTGAATATGTGATGGGTTGTATGGGATACATCCTAATGGTTTTTATAGACTACATCCTAAGGGTTGTCTAAGTACTTGGATAGTTGGAGGTGGACTGTGGTACTCTTCAGGCCAGGGCGATGTGTCACCGTGGACACAGTGGTGCAGAACAAGGGTCTTTGCAACTTCTTACGAGGTCTCATAGGGAAGAGAAGGCTAACTTGTGGTTAATCACATGTGAATGTTAAATGCAGGCTAAGTGTGGGCACACCGGGCAAAGGGAAATCATTCCAGCCGGTTGCCATGGCCACCAATACGTAAAATGTATGAATGCATGACTAAATCACTTCAGATTAAAGTGTCTGCTAAATGGCATATATTACTATTAAGACCAATATGGATATATTTTATTTTCTAGGACATGTGCATTTATTCTGAACATGCTGCCAGTGAATATTGGGATGCCCAAAGGGAAGATGTACATTTGAAATACATATTGTTAAATAAAATCTCAGCTGCAGAGGGCAGTCTATAAATTGATGAAACTGATCAAATGTGTAATTACCAGAGGTGGGACTAAGTCACTATTATTCCAGTCACAAGCAAGTCTCAAGGTCCGAGTCTCCAGTCGAGTTCCAAGTAGAACAAGCAAGTCTCGAGTCAAGTGCAAGTCATGCATTCTAACAGCAAGTCAAGTAAACATTTTTTATCTATACATGCTATGACTAGTTCAACTACCAATCTTTATTTGAGGCTACCAGACAGAACTTTATTACTTTGTCTATAACATAGATTGTAATAATTACATTTTAACAAATTCAAAATGTCAGCGTCATAAGTGAATTCTCAATTTCGACATACCAAAAGACCAGTAGCTAAGCCTCTGCTAGTAATTGTTGCCTTGATACCCAATTGCTGGTATATTTACAAAGTAAAGAGTTAATTTTTTGATTACCAAAATGTTTTGTAGCTGGATATTTACAGGAAATCAACTCTCCCTACAATTTGACATTGGCTCTGCACCCGATCCTATTGCTGTACAGCAAATCAGCACTCTGCCTGCTAGCTCAGTGGTTCTCCAACTTTGACCCGCGACCCCCCCCACAAAAAGCAGTGGTTCAAAGCTTGCGACCCCCCCCCCCCCCCTCCCATATGGGCACACAATCACTTCTCAAAATGTAGCTGATTATTTTTGGATTCTGAAGTACAGGCATGCTTGAGACAAATTAGTACCATACCGTAGGCCCATATCAGAAACCCGATCAAATAAAATGTTATGTCACATGCTTCTGCCTAGAATTCGAGCATTCCGGGTTCGCCTCTTCAATGTTGACGTTGAGACTAGTGTTTTGTGGGTACCATTTAATGAAGCTGCCAGTTGAGGACTTGTGAGGAGTCTTTCTCAAACTAGACACTAATGTACTTGTCCTCTTGCTCAGTTGTGCACCGGGGCCTCCCACTCCTCGTTCTATTCTGGTTAGGGCCAGTTTGCACTGTTCTGTGGAGTAGTACACAGCAATATACGAGATCTTCAGTTTCTTGACAATTTCTCGCATGGGATAGCCTTCATTTCTCAGAACATGAATAGACTGACGAGTTTCAGAAGAAAGTGCTTTGTTTCTGGACATTTTGAGCCTGTAATCAAACCCACAAATGCTGATGTTACAGATACTCAACTAGTCGAAAATATGTTTTATTGCTTCTTAAATCAGCACAACAGTTTTCAGCTGTGCTAACATAATTGCAAAAGGGTTTTCTAATGACCAATTAGCCTTTTAAAATGATTAACCTGCCTCTGTACGGCTATGTAGATATTCCATTTTTCTTTAATCAGCTGTTTCCAGCTACAATAGTCATTTACAACATTAACAATGTCTACACAATATTTCTGATCAATTTGATATTTTAAGTGCTTTTCTTTGAAAAACAAAGGCATTTCTAAGTGACCTCAAACTTTTGAACGGTAATGTGTGTGTGTATATATAAACTCAGCAAAAAAAGTCCTCTCACGGTCAACTGCGTTTATTTTCAGCAAACTTGCAAGCCCTCAGTTCAGCCTCTCTCAGCCTATTGCGGACAGCCTGAGCACTGATGGATGGATTGTGTATTCCTGGTGTAACTCAAGCAGTTGTTGTTGCCATCCTGTACCTGTCCCGCAGGTGTAATGTTTGGATGTACCAATCCCGTGCAGGTGTTGTTACACGTGGTCTGCCACTGAGGACGATCATCTGTCCGTCCAGTCTCCCTGTAGCGCCGTCTTAGGCATCTCACAGTACAGACATTGCAATTTATTGCCCTGGCCACATCTGCAGTCCTCATGTCTCCTCGCAGCATGCCTAAGGCACGTCCACGCAGATGAGCAGGGCATCTTTATTTTGGTGTTTTTCAGAGTCAGTTGAAAGGCCTCTTTAGTGTCCTAAGTTTTCATAACTGTGACCTTAATTGCCTACAGTCTAAGCTGTTAGTGTCTTCACGACTGTTCCCAGGTGCATGTTCATTAATTGTTTATGGTTCATTGAACAAGCATGGGAAACAGTGTTTAAACCCTTTACAATGAAGATCTGTGAAGTTATCTTTGAAAGACAGGGTCCTGAAAAAGGGACGTTTACACACACACACAGGGGTACAAGGTATTTGAGGTAGATATGTACATAAAGGCAGGGTAAAGTGACTAGGCATTAGAACTTGGAGGGAAGTATCAAGTTGAAATCTGAGCTATAGTCTATGAACATTACGCCCGGGACCAGTATCGTAAAACTCATTAGTACCATGGCAAGGAAACAGAACACGAAGCGTATTTACCTTTAGGGAAAAGCCTGAATGTTGGACCAACATTATGTTGCCATCCAAAGTCAGTTATTTATTTTCCATGCTATAGCACACAATATTTTACAGTAGGTTTTTAAAGGAGCCAAGAGTGTGGTTGCTTTGTGTTGACATTTTGAGGAAAAATTGAGATGGAATCATCTGTGGATCTGTTGAGGCAGTATTGAAATTAGAGCAGGTCCAGGGTGTCTGGGATGATTGTGTGTGTGTGATGACCAACCTTTCAAAGCACTTTATAATTACAGATGTAAGTGCTACAGGGCAATAGTCATTTGCTCCCGAGTGCCACAGCTGTCTAAGGCAATGCATCTCAGTGCAAGAGGCGTCACTACAGTCCCTGGCTCGAATCCAGGCTATTTCACATCCGGCCATGATTGGTAGTCCCATAGGGTGCAGCACAATTGGCCCAGCGTCATCCGGATTTGGCTGGGGTAGGCAGTCATTGTAATTAAGAATTTGTTCTTAACTGACTTGAATAGTTAAATAAATAAATAAGTTGAAAATGCCCATGAAGACACTTGCCAGCTGCTCTACGCATGCTCTGAGAACGAGCTCTGGTATTCCGTCTGGCCCGGCGGACTTGCAAGTGTTAACCTGTTTAAAAGCTTTACTCACATCGGGAACGGAGAGAGACCACAGTCATCAGAACAGGGACTTTCATGCAGGACTGTTTTCCTTGAAGTGAGTATAAAAAGGCAGTTAGCTCATTTGGGAGTTCTGAGTCACTGGGCATCTCACGGCTGGGTATCCCTTTGTAATCCATTATCTTCTGCAAGCCCTGACACATCAGGGGAGCGTAGGAGCCCGGTGTAATAGAATTCCACCTTGGCAGGTAGCCTAGCAGTTAAGAGAGTAACTCCGAGCAGACTAGGTGAACAATCTGTCGATGTGCCATTGAGCAAGACACTTATCCAGAGTGACTTACAGGAGCAATTAAGGTTAAGAGTGTCTGCTAAATTACTCAAATGTATAGCGTTCTTTTGCATATTTGATGTCTCGGAGGTCACAAATAAATAGGAAAATATATCAAATATAAAATTGTAGGCTATATGTAGACTTAAAAAAATATTTTCCCCCCCATTCAGTTTAAACCTCACTTTGAAAACTAGCCCATCAGTTGCACTATTGTTTTTTGCAAGTCGATGCTGCGGCGGTCTCTGGCTGAGTGAAAGACACAAAATGAGTGACAAAACCTGTCCAGATAATTTCAAGTTGAGTCTTGAAACTCCAAGTCAAGCCATTTTATTTATCAAGCCGAGCCTGAAGTCAAATTTGTGACCTTGAGTCAGACTAGAGTCCAAGTCATGTGACGAGTCCACACCTCTGCTAATTACTAACTGCACAATTCAAATCACTTAACACATACCTTGTGGGAGTGAAGAAGCAGATGTTGCTGAAACCCACAGACTCCTGTGACGCGTTGAGCATATCTGAAATCAGAGGTTGTTTAGAGTCAGAGCCACCAAAAACCCCTTTCAAGCTAAATAGTAGCCAATGTTAATACTGGGTGCACCACTGCATGTAAATTATACGTTGATTGTTGCCAGTGATCGCATTGAATGATCGAGAGCAATGTATTTACTGTAGCCTATAAATATTGTGCACTGGAAAACCTTCAGAGGACAAGCGAAAAATAGACAATTCTGTGGGGAAATGCATTGTAACTTTAATTGAATATGTTCATGGTACAATTCATAGCAATGACAAATGCATAACCCATTTATACAAATCCACTACCAGCGCAAAAGGAAATGCATGCATTGGCCGGGAATCGAACCCGGGCCTCCCGCGTGGCAGGCGAGAATTCTACCACTGAACCACCAATGCTTTACATGCTAGAACTTCCCTGCTTATGGCTTAAAAAGGAACTGCATTCCACAGAATAATCCAGCCGGAGAGTGGCCACCAACCAGAGTGAAGGGGAGGAGCACAGCAAACAAGTGACTGAACGTGTCTCAAAGCAGGATGGAAGACTTTCTCGGCACAGAGACTCCGACTGAATGAGCATGTATAACAAAGGTACATTGAGAACAGACCCCTGGAGTCACTGACTTTATGAGTACCTTAAATACTCCTGCTGTTGAGCTGCTGTTGGTCAGGGAGAGGGGTTAGTTACCAGTAGCCTAATATGATAACTGGCTGATGGCTGCTCATGGCACATTCTTCATGTACCACTTACCCTCACTCACCATAGCTGGCAGGCGAGGGTGCAGACCAACATGTGCAGGCGGGGGAAGGTACGGCTCAGAGCGCATTAGGAGAAGAATGACTCATCACCCTCCTTCCCCCTCCGGCCAACCCCTTAGTGACGTGGCTCTCGGCCTCATTCAAAAGAGCAGGATACACCCTATCCCCATCTAAGCATGGGTGGTTCAGTGGTACAACTCTTGCCTGCTGTACAGGAGCCGGGTGGCCCGGGTTCGTTTCCCAGGCAATGCAGAATACCTTTTTTAGAGCTTCCGCCTTCCGATAATACTGTATAAACCAAACATTGAAAAGGCATTCAAGGAACAATTGTGAAATATTACATATTTCTAAAGCTATATTCACTCCAAATGCTGTCAGTGATTTATGTCAAATACAATTCTTATCGGGCTAAAAAGAGGCACAATTTCGATAGCATAGCTCTGTAGTACAGCTACAAGCAAGGATCCATTTGAGAAGGTCACAGATGTGGATATTATTGGGTGTATGTCAATATGATTAGCTCCAATCTCTACAGAAAACACTTTGAACCATAAACAAAATTGGGCAAATAAATACAGAAAGACAGATGTATGTATGTAAAGACACCAAATAAACAGGGCAGGATATGTGACAGTATGCATGAGAGTCAGGCATACATAGAAATGCACATGGGATAGTACTGGACAAGAGCTTGCTAGCTAATGCTAGCAAATGATGATACAGTCATGGGTCCACAAAATCATGCAAATGGTACTGAACTCAGTACCAAAATCATGTTTTGACATTGCAGTGGCTATTGCTGTTTTGGTTGTTTTTTTACTTAGCGACATTGCGGATATCATCGTTTTGGCTTTTAACTCTGATCTAACTAGCTGCATCTAATCCGGAGTCGGCATGTTGACTGACGTCCTAAATTCCCACGAGATACCGCGACAGTTTTCACACTCACGGATACGGACCCTCAGAACTAAAATATCCGGGCACGGATTAGGAACCACTCCCAATTTTAAACTAAATTATTTTTTTCACTGGCCTACACACAATAACCAATGTCAAAGTGGTATTCTTTTTTTATATTTATATACTTTATTTTTTAAATAGGTCAATAAGTATTCAACCCCTTTGTTATGGCAAGGCACATAACTACCTCATCTCTGTACCACACACATACAATTATCTTGACGGTCCTTTTTATTTCACCTTTATTTAACCTTGTAAGCTAGTTGAGAACAAGTTCTCATTTACAACTGCAACCTGGCCAAGGTAAAGCAAAGCAGTGCGACAAAAATAACAAGAGTTATTCATGGAATTAGCAAGCGTACGGTCAATAACACAATATAAAAAAAAATTGTCCATTTACAGCGTGTGCAAATGACGTGATGAGGTAGACAATAAATAGGCCATAGTAAGCGAAGTAATTTCAATTTAGCAGATTAACACTGGAGTGATAAATGAGCAGATGATGTGCAAGTGGAGATACTAGTTGGCAAAAGAGGAAAAAGTAAATAAAAACAATATGGGAATGAGGTAGATTGGGTGGGCTATTTACATATGGACTATGTACAGCTGCAGCGATCAGTTAGCTGCTCAGATAACTGATGTTTAAAGTTAGTGAAGGAAATATAAGTATCCAGCTTCAGCAATTTTTGCAATTCGTTCCAGTCACAGGCAGCAGAGAACTGGAAGGAAAGGCAGCCAAAGGAGGTGTTGGCTTTGGGGATGACCAGTGAGGTACACCTGCTGGAGCGCGTGCTAGGTGTTATCGTGACCAGTGAGCTGAGATAAGGCGGAGCTTTACCTAGCATAGACTTAGATGACCTGGAACCAGTACGTCTGGCAACGAATATGTAGCGAGGGCCAGCTAACTAGAGCATACAGGTCGCAGTGATGAGTGGTGTAAGTGGCTTTGGTAACAAAACGGACGGCACTGTGATAGCAAACTGGATGCAGTCTGAGTAGAGTATTGGAAGCTACTTTGTAGATGACATCGCGGAAGTCGAGGATCAGTAGGATAGTCAGTTTTACTAGGGTAAGTTTGGTGGCGTCAGTGAATTAGGCTTTGTTGCGAAATAGAAAGCCGATTCTAGATTTGATTTTGGATTGGAGATGTTTTTTAAATAGGAGTCTGGAAGGAGAGTTCACAGTCTAGCCAGACAACTAGGTATTTGTAGTTGTCCACATATTCTAGGTCAGAACCGTCCAGAGTAGTGATGCTAGTCAGGAGGGAGGGGTGCGGGCAGCAAACGGTTGAAAAGCATGCATTTGGTATTACTAGTGTTTAGGAGCAGCTGGAGGCCACGGAAGGAGTGTTGTATGGCATCGAAACTTGTTTGGAGGTTAGTTAACACAGTGTCCAAATAAGGGCCAGATGTATACAGAATGGTGTCGTCTGCATAGAGGTGGATCAGGGAATCACACACAGCAAGAGCGACATCATTGATATATATAGAGAAAAGAGTCGGCCCAAGAATTGAACCCTGTGGTACCCCCATAGAGACTGCCAGAGGTCCAGACAACAGGCCCTCCGATTTGACACACTGAACTCTATCTGAGAAGTAGTTGGTGAACCAGGCGAGGCAGTCATTTGAGAAACCAAGGCTATTGAGTCTGCCGATGAGGATGTGGTGATTGACAGAGTTGAAAGTCTAGGCCAGGTCGATCAAGACTGCTGCACATTACTGTCTTTTCTGTTGGCCTTGGTTGGGGTAGCCAGGAGGAAAGCATGGCCAGCAGTAGAGAAATGCTTATTGAAATGTTCAATCTGTGGTGACCATGTTACCTAACCTCAGTGCAGTGGGCCGCTGGGGGGTGCTCTTGTTCTCCATGGACTTTACAGTGTCCCAAAACTTTTTTGGAGTTAGAGCTACAGGATGCAAATGTCTGCTTGAAAAAGCTAGCCTTTGCTTTCCTGACTGACTGCGTGTATTGGTTCCTGACTTCTCTGAACAGTTGCATGTTGCGGGGGCTATTCGATGCTATTGCAGTCTGCCACAGGATGTTTTTGTGCTGGTCAAGGGCAGTCAGGTCTGGAGTGAACCAAGGGCTATAGCTGTTATTAGTTCTACATTTTTTGAAATGGGCATGCTTATTTAAGATGGTGAGGAAATTACTTTAAAGAACGACCAGGCATCCGACTGACGGGGTGAGGTCAATATCCTTCCAAGATACCCGGGCCTGGTCGATTAGAAAGGCCTGCTCGCAGAAGTGTTTTAGGGAGCGTTTGACAGTGATGAGAGGCGGACCCATAGCTGATGCAGGAAATGAGGCAGTGATCACTGAGATCCAGTTTGAAGACAGCAGAGGTGTATTTAGAGGGCAAGTTGCTCAGGATGATATCTGAGGGTGCCCATGGTTACAGATTTAGGGTTGTACCTGGTGGGTTCCTTGATATTGTGGGCATCTAGCTTAGATTGTATGACTGCCGGGGTGTTAAGCATATCCCAGTTTAGGTCACCTAACAGAACGAACTCTGAAGATAGAGGGGCAATCAATTCACATATCAGTCGAGCAGTGAATTTCAAAACAGATTCAACCAAAGACCAGGGAGGTTTTTCAATTAATCGCAAAGGGCACCTTTCTGGTAAATTGGAGAAAAAATAAATATATAATAAAAGACATTGAATATCCCTTTGAGCATGGTGAAATTATTACACTTTGGATGGTGTATCAATACAACGATGCAGGCATACTTCCCAATTCAGTCGCCAGAGAGGAAGGAAACCGCACAGGGATTTCACTGAGGCCAATGGTGACTATAAAACAGAATTTAATGGCTGTGATAGAAAACTGAGGATGGCTCAACACAATACTAACCTAAAATGACAGAGGGAAAAGGAAGTCTGTACAGAATAATATTCCAAAACATGCATCCTGTTTGCAATAAGGCAATAAAGTCAAACTGCAAAGAAAGTGGCAAAGAAATTAACATTATATTTTGAATACAAAGTGTTATGTTTGGGACAAATCCAACAAAACACATCACCAAGTACCACTCTTCATATTTTCTTCATATTTTCAAGCGTGTGGTGGCTGCATCATGTTTTGTGTATGCTTGTCATTGCTTGCCATTTTAGGGTAAAAAAATAATAAATCCAAATGAAGCACTAAGCACAGGCAAAATCCTGGAAAACCTTGTTCAGTCTACTTAAGACACTGGGAGACAAATGTACCTTTCAGCAGGACAATAACCTAAAACACAAGGCCAAATATACACTGGAGATGCTTACCAAGACGACACTGAATGCTCATGAAAGGCCTAGTTAAAGTTATTACTTAAATTGGCTTGAAAATCTATGGCAAGACTTGAAAATGGCTGTCTAGCAATGATCAGCAATCCACTTGACAGAGCTTGAAGAATCTCAAAAAAAGAATTAATGTGCAAATAGTGTACAATCCAGGTGTGCAAAGCTCTTAAGAGAAAATAAAATAAACTGTAATCGCTGCCAAAGTTAATTCTAACATGTATGGACTCAGGGGTGTGAATACTTAAGTAAAAACATGGCATTAACTTTATCATTATGGCGTATTGTGTGGAGATGGGTGAGGGAGAATTTTTTTTAAATCCATTTTGAAACCAGGCTGTAACAAATTGTGGAATAAGGGGTATGAAAACATTCTGAAAGCGCTAAATGTCCCTCACAGTCTTCTGAGGTCAGAGCAGGGGACTACAATACTACGGGGTCCGGGGAGCAGTTGTAGTAGAGGATTTGGTGCCTTGCTCAGAGGAAAAACGGCAGGCGAAGGCATTTAAGATTTTACAACAGGACCGTCACAACCCTAGTCAGTTCTCCTCGGTCTTTCTCACTACACAACCCCCGAGCGCCACCCCCCTGCTATTAAAACAGCACCAATCAACGCATAGGCTCAATTTCTGTGTGAATACCGCTTCTTTTTTGTTTTACTACTGTTGCATGGTATTTGAAACTTCAGTACTTTTTCAATACTAGAACAATGACTACAAAATTGACAATAAGCATGGTGATCAGAAGAGGAAAAAGGTCAACATTTTGACCTAAGGTATAAAAAAAAATCCCCTTTTTCAAATTGAATCACAGCAAAGTGCTGTAAACAATAACAGGACTCCTCCCTGTTCACCTTGGAATTAACAACAATCCTTGTCCTATAGGTCAATTTGGACGACTTAAAACGAAGCATCAAGTGGTAACTTACCGTTAGTGTCCCCCTCGGTCTTTGGCGGGCTGTCTTCTCTGGGTTGGCTGTCACCACTTCCAGTTTCTTCTTCATCCTCATCATCTTCAGGGGTCACCAGCTTCATCAGGCTGTGGTTACAGGCACTGGCAGCTTCTTTGGTGCCTGGACAGGATCGGTGAAGGACACAAACCTCCCGAAAGTGCAATGGCGCCATCTGGTGACCAGATTTTATAAGCACTTGCTCGTGCTACTCCTATCATACAGTACAATACACAACCACGTTGATCTGTGATAAAGGCCTAATTAGTTACCATTCTTTGCTAACGCATCAAGTTATACATTCCATCTGACACCATGATGTTTCTATACTAAGCTTTTGATGAAGGATACTCTTTTTGCGGTCGTCGTAGGACAGGCAGGGCAGGACAGCAGTCAGGATGCCAGAGGAGTAGGGCAGGACCACCCTCCCTGCCAGCTGGATAAACTCCCTCATCCACGTCATGGCTGTCAACTGGATTAGGTCATTTGCTAGAAGGACAGAAAGAGTCATTTTGGGGGCGGGTGGGGACTTTGATTAGATAGATTGAACTTGGAAATGGTTCTGTGATAACTTGTTAAACTTTCAGGTGAATTTCAAATAATTCCTGAGCTTTCAACCTTCATTCTGTTAGGGATAACTGTGACTAAGTCATAATTTTGTATAATGGATAAGAAAAACATAAATTAAACAGTCAATTTAAAAAGAGAAGATAGTCAAAGTAGTGCAAGCGCTCACTGCCATTAGTATCAGATGTCATTGCAGCATTAGAGCAGATCAGTTCTCCTTTCCTCATTGGCTAACAAGTCACACTAACCCTGTGATGGTTATAGTGTGATGAAAGCTCAATGCTGGGTTCCTCTTACACACACTAAGCCCAACTACCATCTATCTATGATGATGTTTATCGGTTTTCCATTAAAACACTAAGAAACAATTATAAAATTCCCTGTCAATTTACAATGCAGAATAATGGTCCAATTACATAAGCATTACCGCTTGGGGAGGGCAATTAAGTAATTTACCGCAACCCTTTACAGACATAGAACACAGCTACAGTAACATGTCAATAGAGACAATTGATAACTTTTCAGACAAAAAAAGTACCACATCAGGTCTGTACCTTTTCAGACAGTATAATTCTGCTCCGGCATAAAATGTTCTGTATTTTTTCCCCCTAACAATAAACATTGCTAATTGATGTGCTGCTTTGTTGTTTTATGCTAGCTGTGTTTTATTTCTACTAAATGTCTTGGTAAGTCACGATATTTAAACTTTAAAGTACTTTTTTTAGTAGAGTGGTCAATGCGCAGGCAAGCAGGCTGCACGCAATAGCTCCCGATTGTTTGATTGACAGTTCTGGTTGCCTAATGATCGATTTTAGTCTCATTTTGAAAACAGCGTTCCTTTACAGACAAGTAAAATGGCAGTTCATATCACCAGATAAGATTGTGTTTCTGCATTTATACAACCTAGTATAGCCCACACTAACAGAAAAACATGTGGTTGCACTTTCAAGGGGCCACATTACATTATGTCTGAAAAGCATTATCGATACAGGCTACCAGTAGCCTGCTGTAATTTAATATTTGGCAAAAACAAAGAGTAGGCTACGCCATGCTCGCAAAGACTGGCCCGAAGACATCCGTGCCATGAATAGGCTAGGATATTCTACACGCAACAGACCGAAGACACACTTGAGTCATTAGCAATGACAGAGCAGGCAGGCCAGTTAGGGAGGGGCAGAACCATGCTCATGCTATGCTCATGCCATGCTATGTTTTGGTAATCTGAATCTCACAATGTCTTGTCTTACAAAACTCTGTCTCTGGTTTTATTTGAATTACACAAATTCCCCAGGCCTTTATAGCCTATAACACAGAAAATATTATTTTGTGATACTTGAACTGTGATTTTAAGTATGTGTGGGGGGGGGGGGGGGGGGACTAAAATAGTTTTTCGGGTTGGAGATTTTTCTTAACATTAAGGATCCCAACTTCATCTTAACGTTTAAAAGTTCACACCCCTAGTTAGGCTACTGATGTTGTCATCACTTGACCGCCTGTCTTGCTGACAGTGTGCCTGGGCTATTTTATTGTTATAAAAAGAAGCTGTTACCGTGTTCCAACACATGCTTTCTGTTTCATGGTTGTAACAAAGGCAATCCACAAATAAAAGTGATTAAACACTTGAATTTGTGGTTGACATACAGCAACAAATGTATATGCTATTGTGTTATCTGAAATACAAATAGTCTTTTAATAATACTTAAGACCTTCATAAAAACACCCAAATAATTTGTGATGGCATATATGAAATCTATTTATTATACTGTCAGAATGACTGCTCATTAACTTGAAGGAGAGTACCTCCAGGCCCAGCAGTTGTAGTGTTAAACCCTTAACAGTTGCTTACAGATCAATCTAATGACCTATTCCTGAAATTCCACTTTACAAGTTTAACTAAAAGATTTAATGGATGGATCCCAATGTGAAACTTACTGAGTTTGGACTCATCAGAAACCTGGCAATGGATGACCAGGATGTTGGCCATCTCTGCAAACTTGACACTAGAGGGAGTCTTCTTGATCTCCTTCAGGAACTCGCCCAAGACAACTTCACACCTGAAAGACAAGAAACAGTCACAGTTTCCTTCCTAGAGTACAGCAGACTGAGGAGGGGAGAACAGCGGGTTTGGACGTGCGAAGAGAAAAGAGGAATAAAGGGTTCTTACGTCCTCCGAATCTCTTTGCTGCTGTCCCCTAAGATCTGGAAGAGTCCATCAAGGATTTCTGGCAAGTAGTCCAGGAGGTTGATGTCTGGAACAGATTCCAGAACTAATATCTGTAGCAAGGGAGAACCAGAATAACAACCTCAGCTGCTATTAATGTATAACATTTAGGTGGGCTATAGGATAGCCCAAAAAACTCATTTTTAACAACCTTTAAATGGCTATTAAAGAATGGATATTAATTCATAAAGAGTGATGAATAATGATATTGCTGTAAAAGTATAGAAACAGGTCTTATTCTGCTCATCAATGACATACATTTTAATGTGACATGGCAATCGGTTGTACTCACCCAGGATATGATGAATTGACGGGCATACTGGTTATTGGAGTAGATTCTCTCACGCAGCAGGGGGACAAACGCCACCAGGTCAAACTTGTTACTCTCCGTCACAATGTCCTGTGAAAGCAGAGAAGGGTCATTGTTTTGAGGGTTCATGACCGAACTCGTCTCTTACCTTAGCTGCTCTTCATGTATAACTGTTTGTCACTTCAGCTATTAACCAATCATTAACCACTTCATCTAGCCAAAGCCCCTTCTAAACTGACATTAAACTTCCAGGAAATGTCTCAACATGGTTTTTACTGGAATCTCACCTTCAACAGTCTGTCAAGGAGTTCAGAGCCACTCTTCACATTGGGGTCAGGATCTGCAGCAAGCTGGAGGAGAGAGCACACAACATCAGAGGTAGCCTAAAGACATGTCTTCTGAGAATTAAGACTCTGGTTACCTTGCTGAGGCCGTCGAAGAGCACGTTGAAGTGGGGTAACACAGCTCCCCTGGCCACTTTTACTATGTTGTAGAGCGCCTCACAGGCATAGTACCGCAGTCTGCTGTCTGAATCATTAAAGCAGGTGAGTACGGGCTCGATAAGCTCCTTCAGGTACAGCCCGGAGTCCTGCAAGACGCACCAAACGTTAGGGATGCAATCTCAACTTTTTTTAAATTACTTAAATGCAGTCTTCTCAGACATGTATATTAAGTAGATGCATTTACATGACATGTTGGCACGCTTACAAACGTGTAACTTGCTGGAATGGGGTTAACAATGGCATAAAAAAACAAGGATGAAACAGCAAACAGCAAAACAACCCTGCATAATGTACAATGAATTACAGATCTGTGTATGGGTGGCCAGAGGCTTTACCTTTCCCAGGGCAATGGAGCATGCTGCCAGGCCGATGAGGCCTCCTTTGCGGCTGTGAGGGTGCTGGGACAGGGCGAACTCTGAGGCCAGTATCTGGATAACATGTCTAATCTGGGTAGAGTTGTTCTGAGCCACAAACTCCCTCACCAGTCTGTGGATTAAGGCAACAGAGAAAGGTTATGTTCATTAACGTAAAATAAACAAATGTCTAGCAAGATAGGACACACGAAAATCAGAGTAATGTTCAATCTTGGGGATACACATGGTGTGCAATGCAGGCTTTGGCCCAACACATTAGCCTCCACTGATCAACTTGGCGTAATCATGAAAAAGGCATTGATGAGTTTAATCAAGAGTGTTATTACTTGGCTAGAACAAAGCCTGCCCACAGTATGTCTCCAGCCATCAACTTATCATACAATGCAGCAACATAACCCAATCAGGGGCCTGTGGCAGGACCACCTAATGCTCTATAATCCTTTCCCATTTTAACTTTAGTGTCACATGATGCATCTTACATGCCCCAAGAATAGAAATACAAGTCAGTATCATGTGCCTGAAAGAAAGCAGGCTTCCAAATTTAATTTCACTTAAAGGCCTCAACTTTCAAAATACAGAACATCTCAAATGATAATTGGAAGGCAGTGGGTCACATTTCACATGGTTGCTCAGGAGATTGCTTACCATGTGCTAACCCAGCTTACTTGAAATTATATGTAGTGTGTGAAGTGATGGTCACATTACAGTACAAACCATTCCCACTAGCTGACTCTTACAAACGCTGCCAGTCATGCACAGGCATGAGACAGACGAGTAGTCATTTTGGAAGGCTATATATTAACCCCTACAAACACAAAACAAAATACTTTCACCAGAACGATGTGCAAGAACGACTCACTTTTCAATCTCTAGAGCAGCAACCTTCCTCTTCTCGTACAGTTTGTCGTTGAGTGCTCTGACAATATTTGGGGTCAAAGGCGAGAAGTCTTTCTCGGTGTTCATTTTCAGAGGCTTTAGCTGGGAACTTGACAGTTCGGTTAATGATAAGGGGAACGTTGTTTCATAAACTCGCCCTAAACTATTCCAATAACGACGCAAATCACTTACAGAAAACAACCCCCGATACCAAACCTGGGAATAGCAGGCTTCGAAGCCTGTGATAACCTGTCACGACGGAGCGTGGCAAGATGATCGTCGCAAAGATACCTATTGATAATATGCAGCGATCGGTCCTAATAGACTTGCTCATGTAGCCATATTTCCTGGCTCACATGACTTCCTTGAAGGGCGGTTAGTCAAGCACCGATCTGAAAATCTGTTTTGAACGTCACGTGCAAATGAACGCGAGAGGTGGGGCGCTTTAACATCAAGGCTGGGTTCAGCACGAAAAAAAGTAGTGGAACGTTCAATTAAACGGAAACGTGCTAAAGATCAGCTGAAAAACGGGGAGGGGTTGGGTTTGATTTAAGTGCACCGCTGTCATTTAAAAACGTCACTAACTGCTGCAGTTAGAAGCGTTTTGGGGGAAATGTGTCGATCAGTACAAACCGTTCGGGAACGTAGCAAACGTTCAACCGCAATGAATGCATCGCCAGAATGACGTCTACATAACGCACATGTGGTAATCAAAAAATGTCAATTTATACATTTAGAATGGGGCATCACTTGTGGGAAATAAAGTTTCACTGTTGCAGAAATGCGTAGGCTAGCTGCTTTTAGCAATGCTTATATTTACACACCAACGTTGCCGGAAGTTAATTTTAAATTTTGTCGAATGTTTGGTCCATATTACAGTCGGATGTGTTTTAATGAACATTCATGCAATGTATAATTACACAGAATTTCCACACCTGGGTCTGGTAACCCATGCAATTTCTCAGCGATGTCAAATCAAATGTTATGTCACATGCGCCGAATACAACAGGTGTAACCCTTACAGTGAACTGCTTAAGTTACTTACAAGCCCTTTACCAACAATGCAGGTAAGAAAGTATTTACTAAAATCAACTGAAAATAAAGAGCAAAAAAAGTCAGTTCCTTTATGCTTACCTCATTAAAATATGTCCACCACAAGTTGTTTTTTTGTGCAGATACATGGACTTTTGACATGAGAAACTGAGAGAAAAGTAATTGACGTTCTCAATTTTCCCCCTGCATAAGGAAACCTACGGACAAAACGATACAACCCTAATGATCGCTTCTTTTTTAAACACACAAACTGCTCATAAGAAAATAGCAATACAGCACTTACAGTTTGATGCCCAATTTACGATGGATAACAGCGTTTCAATACAAAATAATGAGTCTGCAGGAGGTTGGCTGACACCTGAAATGTTCATCAAAATGGAGGAAAGAATGTCTGGAAAGAGCCACTAGGGGCTGCTTGGAGGTTGGCCTATTCGCTCAGGTGACTTTTAAACAGCTGTTTTTTTTTCATACAGGCAATCAGCTATAGGCCTGGTAATCACCGGTCTTGTCCTTTCGATGAGTTGTGTGATTGATGATGCTACGGTTTTTTTGTTCTTCTTCAGACAGGAAATTGTTACTTTGACCTTTTTTAAAGTTAATAAAAACGAGATTGCAATAACCGATGGCTCTCAAGTTCAACTTGTTGTGTTGATAATGTTATGCTTATATAAACAATTACGAACTTTTACATCGCCTTATCAATTAAATATGTTGAATGAACATTGTAAATGTTCTGAAGGTTAATGGATGTGACATTTACTAGATATTGTTGGTCCTCGTGGTCATTTCCTGCTGTGTCCGCGATGGTGTTCTTGGAGATTTTAGTTTTTCTTGGATAGATTATTATTTGCCTGAATTTTAACATGGGATCGTTGACAGTATTTGCTCGAATCATGTCACACAGTGCAAGTGTTTGATATCCAGTGGTGTAAAGTACTTTAAATAAATATACTTTCCCTGACACCCTAAAGTAGCCATTACATTTTAAATTCTTAGTAGGGCAGGAAAATGGTCCAAATCACACACAAATCGACAGAACATCCGTGATCATCTCTACTACCTCTGATCTGGCGGACTCACTAAACACAAACGCTTCGTTTGTAAATGATGCCTGTTGGAATGGTGCTGTCTGGTTAGCTTAATAGATGGCATTTTAAATAATTGATACTTAAAAATATTGTAGCAATTACGTTTACTTTTGATACTAAGTATATTTAAAACCCAAATAATTTTATACTTTAACTCAATTGGTATTTTACTGGGTGACTTTCATGTTAACTTGAATAATTTTCTACTAAGGGATCTTTACTTTAACTCAAGTGTGACAATTGCGTACTTTATCCACCAAAGTTAATATCCCCCGACAAACGCAGCTGAAAATGGGCTGTGGGCTACTATGGAGACCTGTGACAAATGTACGTGTTTTTGCTGTCAGTAGACCAATGGAACTAGAATAGTTCTGTGTTGGAATTAATGTTCTTAATTGTATTAATCACTCCTTTTAATTATGCAACCATATGTCATGTGTGGAAAAGCCATTACTATCATGTTGATTGACTACTATTAAGCACCTGTGCATTTTAAAAATGAGTCTTGCATTGCCCACAAGGATGCACTGTCTGGCCTCCTATACTAAGTGCATATATTAAATTTTCCGTACATTACCTGTGGCGGTAACCCCCCCAGGAGGCAATGTTCCCTCTAAACTAGCTCCCCCGGGACTGCGGTGCAGAAGAACTATCAATTCCACGTAGAGAAGCACGAGATTGAACTTCACTCAATTTTCTAGAACACTAACTATCAACGTTTCCCTTTACTGGTTGAAATTGTCGATCGAATCAACACATTGGCCGCTTTCAATGCAACATACAGAAACAAAACGAACTATGCAAAACGAATTATGAAATAGTTTGTGTTGTAGGCATTACGCATCGTAGTATGATTCTAGTGCATTGACAGGGACGCAAGACTCAGGCCCTGTACTCTGTCTGCACAGATCACTGCGCCATAACCAATCAGACCTGCAGTATGCCTATATGCAAATAGACCATTGCCATATGTGGGTGAGAGACATTTATTTTGAACTGGACTGTTTACAGCACATATGTCAGAGTCAAGGCCCGCGGGCCACATCCGGCCCGCGAGAAGGTTTTTTACGGCCCCTGGGATGATCTTGATTTGTTATTAGAACCGGCCCGCAGACCGCAGCAAGCCGGCAGCCCGCAGATCTTTTACACGCACCAATACTACATTTCCCACAATGCAACGGTGACGCACCGAGCAGTAGGCTGCTTCATTTCAATATTTATTGGCACAGCAGTTGTCAGCATCACAGTAAAATTAACTTTCAGATACCCATCAAAAATGGCAAAACGGAAGGTGGACACTGAGAACTGGGGGTTTCAAACAAGGTGGGAGTCGGAGTATTTGTTCACGGAGGTAGCTGGAAAACCTGTGTGTCTTCTGTGTGGAGAAAGTGTGGCGGTACTGAAAGAGTATAATCTGAGACGACATTATGAAACGAAACACGCGGACAAAAACAAGAATATGGACATGGAACAAAGGCTACAAAAGGCAGAGGAATTAAAACGAGGCCTCAAATCTCGACAGGCTCTGTTCAAAAAAGCCAAATCACAAGGCCAGGCTGCTGTCAAGGCCAGTTTTATTTTGGCAGAAGAGATCGCTAAATCAGCCCGGCCATTTACGGAGGGGGATTTCATCAAAAACTGCATGATTAAAGTTTGTGACGAAGTTTGCCCAGAAAAAAGGCAACTCTTTTTAAATGTGAGTCTGAGCAGAAACACCATTGCCGAGAGAGTAGACCAGTTGTCCATCAATCTAAAAGAGCAGCTTGTGAAAAAGGGAAAAGATTTCATTGCATATTCCTTGGCTGTGGATGAGAGCACCGACATTTCTGACATTGCCCAGTTGTCAATTTTCATCCGCGGAGTGGACTCCAGCCTAAGCGTGACAGAGGAGTTTTTGGCTTTACGTCCTATGCATGGCACAACTACGGGGCATGATTTGTATGAAGAGGTGTCAAGATGTGTAAATGAGATGGAGCTGCCTTGGGAAAAACTCGTGGGTTTGACAACCGACGGAGCACCTGCGATGTGTGGACACAGGAGCGGACTGTTGGCGAAGATACGGGAAAAGATGCAAGAGGAAAACGCGACAGGTGAGCTGACAGCTTATCATTGTATCATACACCAGGAAGCGTTGTGCGGTAAAGCCTTGAAAATGGGGCATGTAATGAGCATCATCACGCGCACAGTTAACTTTATCAGAGCCAAAGGTTTGAATCACCGCCAGTTCAAGGCATTTCTGACGGAGTTAGAAACGGAGCATGGTGATTTGCCTTATCACACAGAGGTGCGATGGCTAAGCCAGGGAAAGGTGCTTCAAAGATGTTTCGAGCTTCGTGAGGAGATTTGTCTGTTCTTGGACAGCAAAGGGAAAGACACAACACAACTCCGAGACGAAATGTTTCTGTGTGAAATGGCTTTTCTGTGTGACATTACGAGTCATCTGAATGCAATGAACTTGCAGCTGCAGGGTCGGGATCGTGTCATCTCTGATATGTACAGTACAGTGAAGGCATTTAAAACCAAACTGACTCTGTGGGAGACGCAGATGCGGAAAGAAAATTTGAGCCACTTTCCCAGCTGCCAGACCATGAAAGAGAAGCTCTCTACCAGTGCGTTCCCGAGCGCACAGTTGGCTGATAAAATAGGTATGCTTGCCGCTGACTTTCGACGCCGATTTGCTGACTTTGAAGCACAAAAAAGCAGGTTGGAACTGCTCGGTAACCCATTTGCTGTTGACGTGGAAAGCTCACCACCAAACCTCCAAATGGAGTTGATTGACCTCCAATGCAATGATGCACTGAGGGCAAAATATGCGGCAGTGGGTGCTGCGGAGTTCGCCCGTTTCCTCCCCGACACAATGCCCCAGCTGCGCATCCAGGCTGCTCAAACGTTGTCTATGTTTGGCAGCACATACCTGTGTGAACAACTGTTTTCTTTGATGAACTTGAACAAAACATCACACAGAAGTCGACTTACTGCTGAACACCTCCACTCAATTCTGAGGATTTCCTCAGCTCAGAGCCTTACCCCGAACATTGATGAACTTGTGGAAAAGATGGGACACCACCAAGTATCACCCTCAACCTCAAACAAGTGAACATTACTGTGCAATCACATATTTAGAGTTTTTACTCAGTTCAAGTTTAAAAGTTAAAGTTTAATATTTGTTTTCACTGCATGTTACTTCTCCTTAAACAAAGTGTTGTTTTTGATTAATAGATTTTTGCACTTTATTTTATTGTATTTCAATCCAATTATATTTTAAAAATATTTCAGTTGAGTGGATGATAGAAAATTGCTATTATTGTTTTTTTCTTTGAAGTAAATTTAGCCCACTTTTGCTAAAATAGAAAATATAGGCTACTGATGGTGCCTTGAATACCGGTTTCTTTCATTTAATGTTCATGTTATGGGGATTTTTATATAAAGGAAATTTGTCTTTTGTGTCTGTTGAAAATTAAAGATTACTGACAGAGCCATAAGAAAATATTGCTTTATTTATCTGATCATATTGGAATATATTTGTTAGGTTTTCAGTAGGTTCAATTAGGTTCACTAGACTATATGCGTCATTTAAAAAATTTTCAATGAACATTCGAACAGTCCGGCCCTCGGCTTGTAGCTAAATTTTTATTTGGCCCTCCGTCCATTTGACTTTGACACCCCTGGTTTACAGCATGAGCAGTTGTGAGTAGATGTGCTTGTTTTGAGATCAAAGCCGTAGCGACATGTGCACATTTGTACATATCCTTAGCTAATTAGTTACTTATTAACCCAGTTATATTATTTCTAGACATCTTTGAATAGACAGTATGTTTTGTTTGTTTTTTGTCTTAAAGGGGCATCATTGTGTTATGAGACTTGTGTTATGAGGCTTGAATAAGCTACGTAGCCAATAGGCAGAGGGTAGCATAATTTGTCTGATTCTCTGTAATAATGGTATGGGAATAATTATGCATTTTATTTTGTAAAGTGGCTTCTTGAATCAAGCATTTTCAGTCACCTCCTTGTCTGAAACACAAGTGGGTAAATAGGTTCATGTCAAGCCCTACATGTTTTTTTCTTTCAAAAGTCTCATGAAATGTTAAGATGGTACCGACACAAGGCAGCTCCGCTTCTAGCTCCTAAGAAACTTTGCAGTATTTAGCTTTTTTTGTGTCTTATTTTTTACATTATTAGCCCAGAACGTTTTTGTGTTACATACAGCCGGAAATAACTTTTAGATATCAGAGCGGCGGTAACTCACCAGCATTACGACCAGGGATACGACTTTCCCGAATTGGATACTTTGTTCGTACCCCCAGGGCAATTGAACTGGCTGCTCCAAGACGCCGCCAGCGGAGAAAAGGTATTCTGAGTGGACTTCTAGTCTGAGGAGGTGGGCACACCATCAACCACTTCAGAGTATATTACTCGCTAATGTTCAGTCTCAGGACAATAAAGTAGATGAGCTCAGGGAGAGGATCTCCTTCCAGAAAGACATCAGTGACTAACATTCTGTTTCACGGAATCATGGATCTCTCCGGATATACTGTCCCCGTCTATACAGCCAGCTGGGTTCTCAGTACATCATGCAGACAGAAAGAAAGAACTCTCCAGGAAGAAAAAAGGTGGTGGTCTATGTTTCATGATTAACTACTCATGGTGTGATTGTGATAATGTACAAAAACTCAAGTCCTATTGTTCACCCGACCTAGAATACCTCACAAACAAATGCTGACCATATTACCTCCCAAAATGATTCTCTTCGGTTATAGTCACAACCGTGTATATTCCCCCTCAATCCGATACCACGACGGCCCTCAAGGAACTACACTGGGCTTAGTGCAAACTGGAAACCACATGCAGTTGAAGTCGGAAGTTTCCATACACTTAGGTTGGAGTCAATAAAACTAGTTTTTCAACCACAACACAAATTTCTTGAAAACAAACTATAGTTTTGGAAAGTCGGTTAAGACATCTACTTTGTACATGACACAAGTCATTTTTCCAACAATTGTTTACAGGGGGATTATTTCACTTATAATTCACTGTATCACAATTCCAGTGGGTCAGGAGTTTACATACACTAAGTTCACTGTGCCTTTAAACAGCTTGTAAAATTCCAGAAAAGTATGTCATGGCTTTAGAAGCTTCTGATAGGCTAATTGACATCATTTGAGTCAATTGGACCTGTGGATGTATTTCAAGGCCGACCTTCAAACTCCGTGCCTCTTTGCTTGACATCATGGGAAAATCAAAATAAATCGGACCAGACCTCAAACAAAATTGTAGACCTCCACAGGTCTGGTTCATTCTTGGGAGCAATGTCCAAATGCCTGAAGGTACCACGTTCATCTGTACAAACAATAGTACGCAAGTATAAATGCCATGGGACCACGCAGCTCTCATACTGCTCAGGAAGGAGACGAGTTCTGTCTCCCTAGAGATGAACGTACTTTGGTGTGAAGAGTGCAAATCAATCCCAGAACAACAGCGAAGGACCTTGTGAAGATGCTGGCGGAAACCAGTACAAAAGTATCTATATCTGCAGTAAAACGAGTCTATATCTACATGATCTGAAAGGCCGCTCGGCAAGAAAGAAGCCACTGCACTGGGTTATAATCCTGCCATGTTCTGTTATAATCTCCACCGGACACAGCCAGAAGAGGACTGGCCACCCCTCATAGCTTGGTTCCTCTCTAGGTTTCTTCCTAGGTTCTGGCCTTTCTAGGGAGTTTTTCCTAGCCACTGTGCTTCTACACCTGCATGCTTGTTGTTTGGGGTTTTAGGCTGGATTTATGTACAGCACTTTGTGACATCAGCTGATGTAAGAAGGACTTTATAAATACATTTGATTGACTGCTCCAAAACCTCCATTAAAAAAGCCAGACTACAGTTTGAAACTGCACATGGGGACAAAGATTGTACTTTCTGGAGAAATTCTCTGGTCTGATGAAACAAAAATGGAACAGTTTGGCCATAATGACCATCATTATGTTTGGAGAAAAAAGGGGGAGGCTTGCAAGCTGAAGAACACCATCCCAACCGTGAAGCACGGGGGTGGCAGCATCATGTTGTGGAAGTGCTTTGCTGCAGGGGGGACTGGTGCACTTCACAAAATAGATGGCTGCATGAGGGAGGAAAATTATGTAGATATATTGAAGCAACATTTCAATACATCAGTCAGGAAGTTAAAGCTTGGTCGCAAATGGGTCTTCCAAATGACCCCAAGCATACTTCCAATGTTGTGGTAAAATTGCTTAAGGACAACAAAGGCAAGGTATTGGAGTGGCCATCACAAAGCCCTGATCTCAACCCTATAGAAAATGTGTGGGCAGAACTGAAAAAGAGTGTGCGAACAAGGAGGCCTACAAACCTGACTCCGTTACACCAACTTTGTCAGGAGGAATGGGCCAGAATTCACCCAACTTATTGTGGGAAGCTTGTGGAAGGTTACCCGAAACGTTTGACCCAAGTCAAACAATTTAAAGGCAACGCTACCAAATACTAATTGAGTGTATGTAAACTTCTGACCCACTGGGAATGTGATGAAAGAAATAAAAGCTGAAATAAATCATTTTCTCTACTATTATTCTGGCATTTCACATTCTTAAAATAAAGTGCTGATCCTAACTGACCTAAGACAGGGGATTTTTACAAGGATTAAATGTCAGGAATTGTTAAACTGAGTTTACATATACCTTAACCAAATACATTTAAACTTCAACTGTATCCTGAGGCCACATTTATTGTAGCTGGGCATTTTAACAAAGCAAATTTGAGGAAAACACGACCAAAGTTATATCAACACATTTGACTGTAGTACCCCAGCTGGAAAACGCTCAACCACTGCTATGTCCCATTCCAGGATGCCTACAAGGCCCTCCCTTTGGCAAATCAGATCACGACTCCATTTAACTTCTCCCTTTCTATAGGCAGAAACTCAAACCGGAAGTATCCATGTTAAGGTCTATTCAACGCTGGTCTGACCAATCGGAATCTATGCTTCAAGATTGTTTTGATCACCCGGACTGGGATATGTTCTGGGTAGCCTCTGAGAATAACATTGACATGTACACAGACACTGTGACTGAATTCATCAGGAAGTGTATAGGGGATGTTGTTCCCATTGTGACTATTAAAACCTATCCAAACCAGAAACCGTAGCTAGGTGGCAGCATTCGTGCAAAACTGGAAACGCTAACCACCACATTTAACCAAGGTAGAAAACAACACCTTTACTTCGCTGATCCTCAACACAGGGGCTCCACAAGGGTTTGTGCTCAGCCCCCTCCTGTACTCCCTGTTCACCCATGCCTGCGGAGCCACGCACACCTCCAGTTAGCGGACGACACAACAGTAGTAGGCTTGATTAACAATGACAAGACAGAATATAGGGAGGAGATGAGGGCCCTGGTGGAGTGGTGCCAGGAAAATAACCTCTCCCTCAACATCAACATAATGAAGGAGCTGATCGTGGACTTCAGGAAACAGCCGAGGGAGCACACCTCTATCCACATCAACTGGACTGCAGTGGAGAAGGTGGAAAGCTTCAAGTTCCTCGGTGTACACATCACTGACAATCTGAAATGGTCCAAACACAGACAGTGTGGTTTTAACCTCGAGGCTAAATAAATTTGTCTTTGCCCCTAAGACCCTCACAAACTTTTACAGATGCACAATTGAGAGCATTCTGTTGGGCTTTCGGGCTGGTACTGCACCGCTGCAACTGCATGGCTCTTCAGAGGGTGGTGGATGCTATTTATATATTTAATTCCATTCTTTTACTTTTAGATTTGTGTGAATTGTTAGATACTACTGCGCTGTTGGAATTAGGAACACAAGCATTTCGCTACACCCCAATAACATCTGCCAAATATGTGTATGTGACCAATAACGAGTTGATTTGAAATGTAGGCCTACATTGAACACCACACATTGGCTGCTACTGTAGGCTGAACAATATAACATATTTTTCCATGTTAAAATGTTATGGGATGGATTTTATCCATTGTTTTTGATGGTAGGCCACTCTGGTAGGCCTACATTATGATCAAATAGCCAGTATGTTAAAACAAACTTAAAGCGGGTACAGCCTCAGTGTTCACAGTAAACGCGTGCCAGAAGTTGCACAGAATTTTCACAACTTTCAAGTTTGTGCTCAGCAGATGTTGGAGACAGATTTATAGCAGTGAATGTAATGTATTAATTTACTGTTTGTAGTATTTGTAATAAGCAGCCATATCTACCAGAGAAACTAATTGTTCTCACTTTATGATAGAACATTCAGATTTGTCTGCCTGACTGTGGCTCTCTTTACTTTAATTTTATGATTTTCTTGTGATCACAACAAAACTACTTATTTTGGTCAAATAGAGATTATATTGTGCTTTCTTTGAAAAAAATGGGCCTGACTGAAAATAGAACATTCTGTTTTCTGCCTAAGTGTGGCGCTGTTTACCGCAATTTTCTGGAATATCTTGTGACCAGAACTCAAAATCAAATCAAATTTATTTATATAGCCCTTCGTACATCAGCTGATATCTCAAAGTGCTGTACAGAAACCCAGCCTAAAACCCCAAACAGCAAGCAATGCAGGTGTGGAAGCACGGTGGCTAGGAAAAACTCCCTAGAAAGGCCAAAACCTAGGAAGAAACCTAGAGAGGAACCAGGCTGTGTGGGGTGGCCAGTCCTCTTCTGGCTGTGCCGGGTGGAGATTATAACAGAACATGGCCAAGATGTTCAAATGTTCATAAATGACCAGCATGGTCGAATAATAACAGGGCAGAACAGTTGAAACTGGAGCAGCAGCACAGTCAGGTGGACCGGGGACAGCAAGGAGTCATCATGTCAGGTAGTCCTGGGGCACGGTCCTAGGGCTCAGGTCCTCAGAGAGATAGAAAGAGAGAATTAGAGAGAGCATATGTGGGGTGGCCCGTCCTCTTCTGGCTGTGCCGGGTGGAGATTATAACAGAACATGGCCAAGATGTTCAAATGTTCATAAATGACCAGCATGGTCAAATAATAGTAAGGCAGAACAGTTGAAACTGGAACTCAACTAGAAATGTAAGTAAATAGTAAATGGTTTCTTTAAAAAGATGGGCCTGGCTGACGGACTCTTTCCTCACCTTATTCTCATTGGTTGTTGGTTATTTCCCAGGTAAAGAAGTGAAAACTAAACCAGGGCTGAAGCAATAGACTCCTTATTTTACTCAAATACAGATTTAATTAAATGTTGTTTCTTGGAAAAGATGGACCTTGCTGACTTAAATACATTAAGGGGAAATGATCCACAGACAGGCTGATTATCTTTCTGCACATATCTTTATTTACAATGCTGGCCACCATGGTTAACACATTTAATGCTACCAGATTTGAAAAGTAGGCCTACAGTATCATAGTGAGGTCGTGTGTGTGTGTGTGTGTGTATTAGTCAGATTATCCATCATCCACAGCAACACTTGATGACTCTACCCCCAGTGCATGTGGTGTACTACGGTCTTAGCCATGCTCTCACTAGCCCTCATCTTTTCTCTTTCTCTGTCTCCCCTTTTCCAGAGGGCCTGAGGCTCTTGGACCGCGACTGAGGACACCCTGGCCTGACGCCTGTACATACCTGACCCCCATCTACCTCCCTGTTACTTTAAAGTCTATAATTAACCTATACAGCCGACTTCTGAGTCAATTCAGGTAGCATTTAATGTCCTGCATTTGTAGTAACCATGGCAACCAGCATTGCAAATAAAGAGATGTGCTGAAAGATAATCCGACCCAGTGTTTCTGGATCCTTTCTCCTTTGTGTATTTTTCATGTCAGGCAGGCCCATCTATTTACACCATTTTTATTTAAATCTCTAGTTGAGTAAAATACTGTAAGTAGTTTTGTTCTGGTCACTAGATAATCCAAACAGGTGCAGCCAACACCGCTACACTCAGGGAGAAAACGGAATGTTCTATTCTCAGCCAGGCCCATCTTTTCAAAGAAACACTATTTAATTATCTCTATTTGAGCAAAATAAGTCGTTTTGTTGTGATCACAAGAAAATCCTAACAAATCAGGTAAAGAGCGCCACAGTCAGGCAGAACAATCCGAATGTTCTATCATAAAGTGAAAACAATTCGTTTTCCTGGTTGTTTGTTATATGGCTACTACTTATAAATACTATAACAGCAAAGTAATAGATGACATTCACCGCTATAAACCTGTGTCCATATTAATCGCATAATTTACACAGACCCACCGCGGACCTGAAAAGGCGTCCCATGGTCTGTTTTGTGAACGAGTTCAATGTATTCCAAACACTGGTGGTCATAAATGATCCCAATAATAAGGGTAGTAATCGATGCCCCCTCTAGTATGTTCTATTGCAAACTGTCTGGGACTCGTTGTTTTCTCCCTGTTCGCTACTCAAAAATAGATGACTTATTAAGTCAAAGACAAAATGAACTGCAATACACTGGTCTCAATATATATTAGCATAACTAGGCTACACAGAACCACGGCGGACCCATAGTAAATCGAGAGACTTTTTACCATATTAAAATGTATCCAAGCGCAACATGCCTAGCTCTGCCCACTGAAGCGTGGCTTACGGAGCGCTCTATTAAATAAGTGCTCGTATCGTCATGCCAAAAGATCTCACCATACCGGCTGCACTGTGCAAACATTATGGTTTAGCATCGTAAGTGAAAAATACTTGAAAGTACTCGTTTTTTGGGGTACCACTACTTTATATTTTTTACAACTTTTACTTCACTACCTACTTTACTATTTATATGTTTACAACTTTTACTTCACTACATTTCTAAAGAAAATAATGTACTTTTCACTCCAAACATTTTCCCTGACACCCAAAAGTACTTGTTACATTTTGAATGCTTAGCAGCACACGAAAATTGTCTTATTCACACACTTATCTAAAGAACATCCCTGGTCATCCCTACCGCATCTGATCTGGCGGACTCACGAAACACATGCTTTGTTTGTAAATGATGTCTGAGTGATGGAGTGTCCCCCTGGCTATCCGTAAATAAATTTAAAAAACAAGAAAATGGTGCTGTATGTTTTGCTTAAATAGAAGGAATGTTAAATGAGTCATACTTTTACTTTCAGCAACTCCATTTCCTTTCGATACTTAGTATATTTAAAAACAAATACTTTAAAACTTTAACTCAAGTAATATTTTACTGGGTGACTTTCACTTTTACTCGAGTCATTTTCTATTAAGGTATCTTTACTTTTACTCAAGTATGATGATTTAGTACTTTTTCCACCACTGGGAGTTTATCTAGCACAAGTGGATATCTCGAAGGCAATCAGCCCAACTGTCATCAGTAATCTCCATACCAAGGTCTTCCTCCCAGGTTTCCTTCAAATGTTGTGTGGTTACGGAGTAATATGCTGTGAAGTAATCTACAAATCTGGAAATCAAACTCTTGGAGTCAGGGGCGAGGTTCATGAAAATATATAGTTCGCGAGCTGGTGTAATCGCCTCAAAACGTGGTATATTTAAGCGAACGTAACTACTTATCAGAAGATATCGGAAGAAATTAGATGCGGGGAGTTTGTACGCTTCCCTTAACCGTGCGAACGTGGCAAAATGATTATTGATGTAAAGGTCTGCAATAGTAGTAACGCCCTTTCTCTTCCAGAAAATAAAAGTATTGTCAGATAGTGGGAGGGCATGGTTATGGCAAATAGGCGTACAGGCCGAAGGTTTTCCTTATTTGATACCAAATGTGTAATACATTTTTTGTCATAAAGTTATTGCCAGTAATACATGTAGGGGATTTAGTTGATGAAAAGAGAAGTGCTGGGAGAGAGGTGTTGTGTACATCGTGTTCAATAGCAAGCCATGAAGGGGTGGAGAGAGCTACATTACCACGCCAGGGAATGCATCCTGCCAATAAACCAGTGCTCCAACATTTGCTGCCCAATAATAATGCTGTAAATTTGGCAGGGTCAGGCCCCCTAATTATTAGGGCCTGATTCTATGTTTTTTTTAGAGATACGGTGTACTTTGTATCCCCACACAAAAGGCAAGATGATATAATCCAATGTAGTGACAAAAGCTTTAGTGAAAAATATAGGCAGATTCTGAAAGAGATTAACACGGCCTATCATAGATTGAGGCAAAACTCTCCAAATCTCAATGTTGCGCTTCAATTTCTCTATCATGTCTAGATAGTTGATTTATAAATTGAAGTTAGTTTCCTTGGGGATGACAACACCAACATATTCAGTTTAGTCTCCTGAGATTTTAAAAGGTATAGTTTTAAGAAACTCTGGGTTTAAGTCACCTTTAAGAGGCATGTATTCACTAAATACACACTGCTCAAAAAAATAAAGGGAACACTAAAATAACACATCCTAGATCTGAATGAATTAAATATTCTTATTAAATACATTTTTCTTTACATAGTTGAATGTGCTGACAACAAAATCACACAAAAATTATCAGTGGAAATCAAATGTATCAACCCATGGAGGTCTGGATTTGGAGTCACACTCAAAATTAAAGTGGAAACCACACTACAGGCTGATCCAACTACAGGCTGATCCTTAAAACAAGTCAAAATGAGGCTCAGTAGTGTGTGTGGCCTCCACGTGCCTGTATCACCTCCCTACAATGTCTGGGCATGCTCCTGATGAGGTGGCTGATGGTCTCCTGAGGGATCTGCTCCCAGACCTGGACTAAAGCATCCGCCAACTCCTGGACAGTCTGTGGTGCAACGTGGCGTTGGTGGAACAAGACATGATGTCCCAGATGTGCTCAATTGGATTCAGGTCTGGGGAACGGGCGGGCCAGTCCATAGCATCAATGCCTTCCTCTTGCAGGAACTGCTGACACAACTCCAGCCACATGAGGTCTAGCATTGTCTTGCATTAGGAGGAACCCAGTGCCAACTGCACCAGCATATGGTCTCATAAGGGGTCTGAGGATCTCATCTCAGTACCTAATGGCAGTCAGGCTACCTCTGGCGAGCACATGGAGGGCTGTGCCACCCCACACCATGACTGACCCATCGCCAAACCGGTCATGCTGGAGGATGTTGCAGGCAGCAGAACGTTCTCCACGGTGTCTCCAGACTCTGTCACGTCTGTCACATGTACTCAGTGTGAACCTGCTTTCATCTGTGAAGAGCACAGGGTGCCAGTGGCGAATTTGCCAATCTTGGTGTTCTCTGGCAAATGCCATACGTCCTGCACGGTGTTGGGCTGTAAGCACAACCCCCACCTGTGGACGTCGGGCCCTCATACCACCCTCATGGAGTCTGTTTCTGACCGTTTGAGCAGACACATGCACATTTGTGGCCTGCTGGAGGTCATTTTGCAGGGCTCTGGCAGTGCTCCTCCTGCTCCTCCTTGCACAAAGGCGGAGGTAGCGGTCCTGCTGCTGGGTTGTTGCCCTCCTACAGCCTCCTCCACGTCTCCTGATGTACTGGCCTGTCTCCTGGTAGTGCCTCCATGCTCTGGACACTACGCTGACAGACACAGCAAACCTTCTTGCCACAGCTCGCATTGATGTTCCATCCTGGATGAGCTGCACTACCTGGGCCACTTGTATGGGTTGTAGACTCCGTCTCATGCTACCACTAGAGTGAAAGCACCGCCAGCATTCAAAAGTGACCAAAACATCAGCCAGGAAGCATAGGAACTGAGAAGTGGTCTGTGGTCACCACCTGCAGAACCACTCCTTTATTGGGGGTGTCTTGCTAATTGCCTATAATTTCCACCTGTTGTCTATTCCATTTGCACAACAGCATGTGACATTTATTGTCAATCAGTGTTGCTTCCTAAGTGGACGGTTTGATTTCACAGAAGTGTGATTGACTTGGAGTTGCATTGTGTTGTTTAAGTGTTCCCTTTATTTTTTTGAGCAGTGTATATAAATAACATAAGTGTGGTGATCAACCTTGCCCGTGTTTAAAGTAGCAATGACAGGATGGCCCCTTATACTAATAGCTCGGGGTTCCATAGAAATGGCGAATAGCAACGGATTCAAGGGGAACCCATGGCGGCAGGAACGCTAAAGTGAAAACGGAGGGGATTTATTGTAATTAGTGAGAACTGATGCAGTCAGCCACACATATAGTATTTCAACCCAAGAGACAAAACTCTTGGCCTAACCAAACTCATTTACTACTGTCAGAATGTAGTTCCATTCCACTTGGTCAAATGCTTTTTGAGCGGCAAGTGCAATAATGGCAACTTTAGAATGTCTGTCATGTTTGGAATACATGACATTCATCAGTCGCCTAATCTTGAAAAATTAGAATCTGTCTGGGATAAAAATGAAAATAAGCATTTTGGTCAGGATGAATTCTAATCTAAATGCATTTATTTAGTCTGTTTGCAAGTATTTTAGTAAACACCTTAAGGAGGGAAATAGGACGATAGGAAAATGGATCGTCTTTATCTTTATTTAATATTAGGGAGATATTGGCTGAGTGTAAACACTCCGGGAGTATGCGTTTGTCACCGTTATGGTGCAATGAATGTATTGTTTAGTGTTGTGCTGTGTGGCGGCTTTACTGGCATGCATCTAAAATAAAAATGAGTTTGAGTTTGCCCCACCAAGATTTACATGCTTAAATTGCAACTGGTAGTCAATATGACCCTATATTGAAACAGGGCAACAAGTCGGGTGCAGTCTTTACACCTGTAGAACTATGACAGTGCTGTCATATCCAAAATCAGCGGGATAATCGGATTTTCCTCTCCCGGGGGAACAGCTACTCGGAACTGCCCTACCGGTCGTAGGCGTCAGTGGCTATTGTAGTAATCCTGTCAATGAAAGACTCGGCATCTTCTCTACCGTACCATGGGTAAGAATCAGCCGAGCAGGGGAGAGAGGAAATTGCCAATCTCTAACAGTTTTGGTATGAGTTCTGCCACAAACTGAGTTGGTCTTCCAAGCCTGTGATTTTGAGATTGGAACGGTTTGAATGTCACTCGAGGTGAATTGGCTTGAGTTTCATAGCTTCGTTGGCTTTGTTGGCTTAGAGGTTGGTGAAGCTTGTCTCGTGGTCACCTGCGTTTCCTTCCAGGTCAATAATGAGGGTTGTGTGGTTAGACAAGGTTTGCACTGATTGTAAGGACGAGTGCAGATGATTAAATCCAGTGTTCGTGTCCATGTTCTTGATAGCTGCTAATATGATAGTCGGTGAAGGCTCTGAGTCAGGGTTAGCCATTGCGGCCTGGCTATCGCAAGAGTAGCCATCCTCTCTTGTGCTGTGGTGGGTTCAGACACCAAGGCAGGGACTTTGCTGTATCTCTTGCCGTTTATTTTGTTATTATTTCGTTTCCCCTTGGCCGTTTCTCACGGGGTTTGATCAGGCAAAAGTATAATTTAAATCTAATGTAAGCAAGGGTGGGGAGGAGGTAGTCAGAGAAGCGTCTGCTCCTTGTGGTGCTCACTATCGACCCCCCTTAGGGATTCATCCCTGATGTTAAGGTCAACCCTGTTAAGTGAACTGAACTGGGTCATTCTACGAAAACGGTGGCTTTCCTTTCCCGGCCTTATTCACCAGGAAAAACACTTAAAAGTGTGAGATAATGACACAAAAAATATTGTTTTTGTTTTAATTGAAGTGTTTTATTATTAATAAAACATACGTAAGACAGTTATATTGCAAACCATTTTTATATATACATTGTAGAGCACGGTCAGTACAATGAAATTGGCTTGTCCCTCGGGTCAGGAGTCATGGTTTGGTGACATATTTTGAGTTTCAAAATATATATTTTCTCCCTCTTTAATTGTCATAATACAAAGGAAAGTATTATAGTTATTTAGTAGACTACTTAAAAACTAAAATATCTAATAAATATTACAAATCATTTTCAAGTAATAACTGTCTCTCAATTTCATGTCACTGGTGTTAAAATGTATAAAAAACACCACTTTGAAAAAAATGCAACATCCTTGATAAATTCTTCCTCTGTAAAATGTTTATTGGAGATGGGACTGTTTTGAAAAGCACATGGTGAGTGTGTACTCTCTCTTCGTATGTTAACAATTTGATGATTAACTTGGTCATTTCATACGAGGACTTAAGATGTGTCACTGGTGTTACACAGTTTATAGTAAGGGGAAAGGAAATTGGATTCAAATGATTGATTAAATTGCATGATTAAGTGATTTATTTACCATTTAAAAAGTGTGGTTTGAGCTGCAGTGGCCGCCATCTTAGATATGCCATCTTGTCTGCAGATTTGTCACTGGTGTTATTGTCACTGGTGTTATTGTTCTTGCTGGTAACACCAGTGATATGATGATAACGGCAGTGACAAATCAATAACACCAGAAAACATTTTCTCAACGTAATGTTTTAGAAAACCCTCAACAATTACAGTGACAAGAAAAAGCATTTGAACCCTTTGGAAATACCTGGATTTCTGTATAAATTGGTCTTAAAATGTTATCTGATCTTCATCTAGGTCATAGACAATAGGTCATAAATAGACAAACACAGTCTGCTTAAACTAAAAACACACAAACAATTTTACGTTTTCTTGAACACACTGTGTAAACACTCACAGTGCAGGGTGGGAAAAGGATGTGAACCCTTGGATTTAATAACTGGTTGGCCCTCCTTTGGCAGCAATAACCTCAACCAAACATTTTCTGTAGATGCGGATCAGACCTGCACAACGGTCAGGAGGAATTTTGGACCATTCCTCTTCACAAAACTTTTTCAGTTCAGCAATATTCTTGGGATGTCTGGTGTGAACTACTCTCTTGAGGTCATGCCACAGCATCTCAATCGGGTTGAGGTCAGGACTCTGACTGGGCCACTCGATGTGTAATAGTATAACTTTAGTCTGTCTCCTCACCCCTACCTGGGCTTGAACCAGGGACCCTCTGCACACATCAATAACAGTCACCCACGAAGCATTGTTACCCAGCGCTCCACAAAAGCCGCGGCCCTTGCAGAGCAAGGGGAACCACTACTTCAAGGTCTCAGAGCAAGTGACGTCACCGATTGAAACACTATGAGCGCGCACCACCACTAACTAGCAATTTCACTTCAGTTACACATGGACTGACGAACATCAAGGCTTTTAGAGATACTTTTGTAACCCTTTCCAGCTTTATGCAAGTCAACAATTCGTGATCTTAGTTCTTCTGAGATCTCTTTAGTTCGAGGCATGGTTCACATCAGGCAATGCTTCTTGTGAATAGCAAACTCTAATTTTGTGAGTGTTTTTTATAGGGCAAGGCAGCACTAACCAACATCTCTAATCTTGTCTCATTGATTGGACTCCAGGTTAGCTGACTCCTGACTCCAATTAGCTTTTGGAGAAGTCATTAGCCTTGGGGTTCACATACTTTTTCCAACCTACACTGTGAATCTTTAAATGATGTATTCAATTAAGACAAGAAAAATACAATGATTTGTGTGTTATTAGTTTAAGCACACTATGTTTGTCTATTGTTATGACTTATATGAAGATCAGATCCATTTTGATATCCAATTTATGCAGAAATCCATGTAATTCCAAAGGGTTCACATATTTTTTCTTGCCACTATACTAAAAAAGACTTATTAGCATTTTATTAGTTTCAGTATTGTAATCACACAATATGACTTTCCTTTTGATAGCACCTGTGTGAAAGTGGCAGATGTGAACTGGCTACTAGTGAAGAAGCCGTCAGTAGCTAGAAAGCAATGGAGATTAGCTCAAAGATGATAAGAGATGGACGCGACACAATAACATGGCAAAGAGAAACATCTGAAGTAAAAGTGAAGAACGCAGGAAAAATTCCATGAACATGTTTTATTGCATACAAAATGTTCGCGTCATTGTGGTTAGGAAAACCGTTTTAGGTTATGTTCAATGTTAATGTTTCTAATGTTCTAGTGGACATGTTTTATATGTTTGAATGATGATGTTGTGTTATGAAAGACACATTTTAGCCAATAGGCTTCATCATTTGGCCTTAATCTTTGACCAATAACCCTCATCTTATTGTTCATATTAAATCAAGCCATCTTATGAAATTTGAAATGATTTCTAATTAAAAATATGACTAAGAAATTGATAAAATGTGTTTGAAATAATCTTGTTTGTCATTGGTTTCACATTGTGTCACTAGTGTTACATTGTGTCACTGGTGTTACATTGTGTCACTGGTGTTACATTGCGTCACTGGTATTACTGTATGGCATATTGGTGTTCTGGCATCAGAGTTGCCCAATTTAATTGAATAGGGTTTTTGTATCTACCCAACTGTTGCTACATTCATTAGTAAACATTTTAAGGATATGATCATTCAATTTTGATGACTCAACCTGAATTATTTCTAATGTTACAACAACAAAAAATAGTATAAATGGAAAAATGTCAGACAATAGAACTTTACACATGCATGTTTAAAGTAAATTATTACGAATCCAAACAATGTATTTGTATTATCATTAACCCTTTCTGTCTTTGATTAAATATGCCAATTAAAGCCTGAAATTGCATTCTAGAAAGCCTGAATTGTCATCTAAAATATAGGTAAAACCAGTGACAAAAAGGCAGCACAAGCATTTAAAAAATATATATTATATGTAGTAAAAATATTAAAATATTTTAAGCTGTCATTTATGTTGATTTATAATGTTAAGGAGTTAACTATTATCTGACTAGGTTTTGTAAAAAAAATCAAAAAGTCATTTTCATAGAATGACCCAACTCTCGTTTTATGGTGAAACTATTCCTTTTAAAATATTTTTTTCAAAAGAGACATTGAACATCTAATAGTCAAATCATAGTGTAAAATCAGGTGAGCTGATTCTACTTTTTTTGTACATTTTCTTGTGTTTTGTGGTGGAAAACTGAGAGGGTCGAGCAAAACACGTCAACCATGTTACCCATAAATAGGCAAAAAATGTTTTAACTTTTTTTTAAATATCTGAAGCTTGCATTCAATTGCCCCTCCCTGTTGCACACAACGCGCAAGATGAAGTCCTCAACCCTGTTACGGTCATCCCTGTTGCAGTCAACCCTGTTACTTTATTTGACACTGAATAGGTACTTACTATAGTCATTTTTTTATTCAACCACTTGAGATGGAAAAAAGTTATCAGTTTCCAGATCACGGAGGAGAGAGGATGGAGAAGTCAAGGAGTGAACAGACTTTTGCCCATCCCCCCCCCAAAAAAACACACAACAAATTCTATAACACATGGATACTAGACTCCCACATTCTTCCTGTAGCTAAAACTAAAACTGAAACTAAATAATCACCCAAAACTAAATACAAAGAAGCAAATCAGGTCTGAAAACTAACAAACTAAACAGAATTTCAAATACAAATAGAAAACCTAATAGAAATGAAACTATAATAACCTTGATGTGCCGTTATTAAATAAAATCCATATTTTGCTCCATGAAGTAATCTAACAGTGTTTTGCATGGCATACCAAGATGTATACTATTATAGATACAATACTGGTAATCTACACCCCTCCATCCTTCCCACTGCTACAGGAGTGCAAATCTATAACCAAGAGGGTGGCAGTGCGTGGAGACCCAACTCGAGGCCTACTGTCATACAGACTAATCAGGATTGATATACCAGACAGACCCCCAACCTAGTAAGGATTTCTGGTGTCTGAACATTGTAGAAAATACACTTAATTTTGTTTTGGCTAGGGCTCATTAAATATTTCCCTCGCTCACTCCACTCGTATGTGATAATATGATTGTGACATAGTCCGGGGATCATGTTGAGGCTAGGGGCGGCTGGGGGAGGGTGGTGGTATTTCGAGAGGAGTCAACTGTCGCCTTGACTTTGTTCCAGGTCTGGTGATTATGATGGCTCCTGTGGCTGGCATCTGTGTCCTGGGCCTTTTCCTCCTTGTCCTCATCACCATAGCCAAGACAGGAAACCGACAAGTGTCATGGCTGGCGAACCGCTGACATCCAACAATGCGGATTTAAAAAAGCGAATAAAAGTAATACCTCTTTTTGGTTTCTATGACAATGAAATGAGTCTCTGCAGAAATTGTGTGGTTTCGACATTTGATAAACATGTCTTTACCACAGAAGTCTTCGATAATTCAGACCTGCAGTTATTCAAGAATGTGGCTGTGGGTTACAAACAAGTTTAAACAAGGAACATGAGTTGCTGGTTGAAATCTGTCTGTTATCAAGCACAGCAACTCTTTCAATGTCTCTAAAGTATATGATGGAATAGGAAATTGGTCATATTGGACAGTTGACTGTAACTGTACTTTATGAAATTCTATTGATTCTTAGTAATCAGCAGATGGCAATAGGAGCCTTTCTGTTGAGGTGTCAGATGGTCTATCTATCTATCTATCTATCTATCTATCTATCTATCTATCTATCTATCTATCTATCTATCTATCTATCTCCAGAGGCAGAGGACTTCTACCCTGACGACTCACACTAGATTCTTCTTGGTCTGTGCTACCCGGAGTACTTGAGACGTCCCTATCCCATTGAAGTTGAAATGTAACATGGTTATGGTTAGGGAAGGGTTATGGTTAGGTTACGGTTCGGATTTAGGGGGTGGACATCCCAAGGATCCCGAGTAGCACTTGCCCTTAAAAATCTTGCCGTTCGCTCGTCCGTGGGCGTAGCGTTTTTGGCTGGATCAAGGAGTTTGGGTTGCCAGACAAGGGGAGTTACTTTCCAGAGGAAAATCGCTTTGTCCAATAGACACACCACAGTATGTACACCGCTATCCTCCCCTTCTTTCTAGCAGAACGTCACAACTCCCGTTTTGTTTTCTAGCAGATCTCAGAAGGCAGTGAGTTTATTGGACTATCAATGTCCAACACAGCCTGCAAGAGGCATGCTGTGGTTGAGGGGAAATAAGGAAATCTAACGGATGCCTTCTGGCTACTTGGGGGGAAATAATTTAAGACAATTGCATTTTTGTTCATTTTTATTAGCCTACTGGTTATCCCCCACATTGAAGTTTTTCAGCAAATTGCATTGTGCATTGGATGGATAAATAATCGTACCACAAAGAAGACAAAGCTTGTTGCAACTAAAATACTTTTTTTTTCGTTCCTGTTCTTCTCCCTCATACTTCCTCGTGCATGAAAGCTATTGTTGAATGTGTAGAGTGGAAGGAGCACGCAGTCTGATATCTGTAATATGCCAGAGGAAATGACCGTTTAAACATTAGACCGTGTGGGACATTAGGACATGGGATTTAACAGAAAAACTGACTCCGGGCTTTGAATAACCCGTGATCACATCTTTGGGGAAAATTGGAAATGAAGTATTTCTTCCTGTGAGATTAAGCCGAACTGTTTCGGAAACTTGGATAGTTTGCAAGCGATCTGATTTGAGCGCACCGCGACCTAAATAATGGCCAGAGGTTGAAGTGCGGAGATAACTTTCTAAAACACACAGGAAAAACTGTATTTTGAATGTAACAAAAGAAAGTGTATGTAGTCACATAGCGGTTCACTCATCACTTGACATAACTTTCCAATCACAACCGACTCTGAAAATCCCTCGCACGGGCTAACGAGTGCGCACAAAGATGGCAATCTTTTGGAGGCGCGCTTCTCTGGGGCTGTGGAAACAAATAATGGCTCCGCTCGTCTTGCTCTTGTGCAACAGGCTTGTGACCAATGCGGACGATGACACTTTCAACGCAGAGGTACAGTATTTTATATGAATGTGTGGATGTTTTTTTATGGAATTGTGGCAGTCCGGCATTGCATGACCATGACCATATTATCCTGGTGGTCAGATAGTGATGATCTACATGGTCTTCACTGATCTGTTCATCTTCTAATGACTTCTCATGGTCTTGTCATCGCTGGTCAACAGGTCATGCAAATTAATGGAACTATTTGGTGTGCAGATTTATGACCCTTGACCTTTTCCTAACTCTCTCACTTCATATGGCAGGCATATTAGGAGTAACTATGTGTTGGGGAAAAGTTTAATCTGTAGGTTAAAACTCAATTTACACGCCTATAAATCACAGAATGTGTTCCTTACCTACTGTGCTGTTTTTCCTACAGGCATGTTGTGCAAGACATCCATATTTATCACTTTTGATCAGTTGTCTTTATGGTGGCTGATTTCTCTCACTCTCCCGCTCGCTCACTCGCCTGTGCGTGTGTGTGCAATGCATGCCTGTTTACAGAGAACGCATTAACTTTCCAGCTGTGCTCAGTGGGCCCATTACGTTTTTTAATTCCCCTTTCAAGGAGTTAGCAAGGCAAGCTCTCTTCTTTGTTTCCATTGGATTATTAATGGTATATTAATCTTGCATGCCAGATTTTACAGCCAGATACATTTCTGGTTCTGGCTAAATTAATGGTGTGTGTATATATATATATATGTAATATGCCAGATATGTATGTATATATGTATATTATACATATATATATATATATATACTGAACAAACAAAAAAGGCAACATGTAAAATGTTGAGCTGCAATATAAGATCCCAGAAAAAGTCCATACACACAAGAAGCTTATTTTTCTCAAATGTTGTGCACAAATTTGATTACATCCCTGTTAGTGAGAATTTCTCAGTTGCCAAGATAGTCCACCCACCTAATAGGTGTGGCATATCTATAAGCCGATTAAACAGCATGATCAATACACAGGTGCACCTTGTGCTGGGTACAATAAAAGGCGCTCTCTAAAAATGTGCAGTTTTGTCACACAACACAATGCCACAGATGTCTCAAGTTTTGAGGGGAGCGTGCAATTGATATGCTGACTGCAAGAATTTCCACCAGAGCTGTTGCCAGAGAATTAAATGTTCATTTCTGTACCATAAGCCACCTCCAACATAATTTTAGAGAATTTGGCAATACTTCCAACAGGCCTCGTAACCTCAGACCACATGTAACGACGCCAGCCCAGAACCTCCACATCCGGCTCCTTCACCAGCGGATCGTCTGAGACCAGCCACCCAGACAGCTGATCAAACTGTGGGTTTGCACAACCGAAGAATTTCTGTATAAACTGTCAGAAACTGTCAGGGAAGCTCATCTGCATGCTCATCGTCCTCACTAGGGTCCTGACCTGACTGCAATTCGTTGTCGTAACCGACTTCAGTGGGCAAATGCTCACCTTTGATGGCCACCGGAGAAGTGTGCTCTTCACGGTTGAATCCCGGTTTTAATTGTACCGAGCAGATGGCAGTGTGTATAGCGTTGTGTGGGCGAGTGGCTCGCTGATGTCAACGTTGGGAATAGAGTGACCCATGGTGGTGGTGGGGTTATGGTATGGGCAGGCATAAGCTACGGTTAATGAACACAATTACATTTTATCGATGGCAATTTAAAGAGGCGACTCCGGGATGCTGGCAAAGAAAAAGCCATATCTCAGACTGGCCGATGAAAATAAAACATTAAGATGGGCAAAAGAACACAGACACTGGACTGAGGAACTCTGCCTCGAAGACCAGCATCCCGGAGTCGCCTCTTCACTGTTGACGTTGAGACTGGTGTTTTGCGGGTACTATTTAATGAAGCTGCCAGTTGAGGACTTGTGAGGCGTCTGTTTCTCAAACTAGACACTCTAATGTACTTGTCCTCTTCCTCAGTTGTGCACCGGGGCCTCCCACTCCTCATTCTATTCTGAGCCAGTTTGCACTGTTCTGTGAAGGGAGTAGTAAACAGCATTGTACGAGATCTTCAATTTCTTGGCAATTTCTCGCATGGAATAGCCTTCATTTCTCAGAACAAGAATAGACTGACAAGTTTCAGAAGAAAGTTATTTGTTTCTGGACATTTTGATCCTGTAATCAAACCCACAAATGCTGATGCTCCAGATACTCAACTAGTCTAAAAAAAGGCCAGTTTTATTTCTTATTTAATTAGGACAACAGTTTTCAGCTGTGCTAGCATAATTGCAAAAGGGTTTTCTAATGATCAATTAGCCTTTTAAAAGTAATGTCTACACTGTATTTCTGATCAATTTGATGTTATTTTAATGGGGGGGGGGGACAAGGACATTTCTAAGTGACCCCAAACCTTTTAACAGTAGTGTATACAGTACCAGTCAAAAGTTTGGACACACTTACTCATTTAAGGGTTTTTATTTTTTTTAAACTATTTTCTGTTGTAGAATAATAGTGAAGACATCAAAACTATGAAGTAACACATGGAATCATGTAGTAACCAAAGAAGTGTTAAACAAATCAAAATGTATTTTCTATTTGAGATTCCTCAAAGTAGCCACCCTTTGCCTTGATGACAGCTTTGCACACTCTTGGCATTCTCTCAACCAGCTTCATGAGGTAGTCACCTGGAAGGCATTTCAATTAACAGGTGTGCCTTGTTAAAAGTTCATTTGTGGAATTTATTTCATTCTTAATGTGTTTGAGCCAATCAGTTGTGTTGTGATACGGTAGAGTCGGTATACAGATGATAGCCCTATTTGGTAAAATACCAAGTCCATATTATGGCAAGAACAGCTCAAATAGGCAAAGAGAAACAACAATCCATCATTACTTTATTAAGACATGAAGTCAGTCAATCCGGGAAAATTTCAAGAACTTGAATTTCTTCAAGTGCAGTCGCAAAAACCATCAAGCGCTATGATGAAACCTGCTCTCATGAGGACCGCCACAGGAAAGAAAGACCCAGAGTTACCTCTGTTGCAAGAGGATACGTTCATTTGAGTTACCAGCCTCAGAAATCTGCAATTAACTGCACCTCAGATTGTAGGCCAAATAAATGCTACACAGAGTTCAAGTAACAGACAACATCTCAACATCAACTGTTCATGGGTGACTGCGTGACTCAGGCCTTCATGGTCGAATTGCTTCAAAGAAACTACTACTAAAGGACTCCAATAAGAAGAAGAGACTTGCTTGAGCCAAGAAACACAAGCAATGGACATTAAACCAGTGGAAATCTGTCCTTTGGTCTGACGAGTCCTAATTTGAGAGTTTTGGTTCCAACCACCCTGTCTTTGTGAGATGCAGAGTAGGTGAACAGATGAACTCCACATGTGTGGTTCCCACCGTGAAGCACGGAGGTGGAGGCGTGATGGTGTGGGGGTGCTTTGCTGGTGACACTGTCTGGGATTTATTTAGAATTCAAGGCACACTTAACCAACATGACTACCACAGCATTCTGCAGCAATACGCCATCCTGTCTGGTTTGCGCTTAGTGGGACTATCATTTGTTTTTCAACAGGACAATGAACCAAAACACACCTCCAGCCTGCGTACGGGCTACATTGACATTGACCCTGTATATGGCCTCGTTATTGTTATTTTATTGTGTTCCTTTTTATTCTTTTCTACTTTAGTTTATTTGGTAAATATTTTCTTAACTCTTTCTTGAACTGCAATATTGGTTAAGGGCATTTCATGCTAAGGTTGTATTCTGTTGTATACCTGTTGTTCTCAGCAAATAACATTTGAGTTGATTTGATTTTATATATATATATATATATATATATATATATATATATATATATATATATATATATATATATATATATATATATATATATATATATATATATATAGTACAGTTGATTATAGACAGTTTAATCTTTTTTTTTTTACATTTCCTGTATATACTGTAAGTTATTTGTTTTGTGTTAAAGAGAGACTTCAGCCAAATTACAAATGACACACTGGTTTCCTTATCCTGTAAACAATCCATGGTTTGGTTTCTCTTGTACTGTTTCCACATTTGTGGCACAGCTCCCATTCAAGTCATGGGACCGACATTATAATTTTTCGCGCATCATGTCCAAATCATCCGAAAGTATCTCAAATTGACTGTAACTTCAACAAAGTCACATAGCTGTTTTGAACATGATGCACGAACAATGCTAATATCGGTCCCAATACTTGAATGGGATTTGTACCACAAATGCTAAAACATTAGCATGTGGAAACAGTGCCAGGGAAAGTAAATCAAGGCATGGATTTCTATCATACCTTTGTCCATAGACTTCTTACAGGGTGAGGAAACCAATGTGTCTTTTTGTCATTTGGGTGAACAGTCCCTTTAACGGCTTACATTCCAAAGCTTTTACTGTTGGACCCCGTGACTTCTGCTCTGTCGGTCCTATTAACCACAGGATCGGATCAGTAGATCTCTAAGCTGCCAATAAGGACTCGAAGGAGGAATGCCATAGAAACCATCTGTTTCTCTGTCCTCTCCGGTCTCTATTCCTCTCTTTTTTTAACCCCCCTCTCTCTCCATTTGTTGTTTTTCTCTCATTCTCTTTTTCGCTTTCTCTATCACTGTCTGGCCCCTTCTCTGGCTCTTTCTCTGTCACACACACACACACACACACACACACACACACACACACACACACACACACACACACACACACACACACACACACACACACACACACACACACACACACACACACACACACACACACACACACACACACACACACACACACACACACACACACACACACACACACACACACACACACACACACACTCAATCTCTCTCCATCTGTCCATCTCTCTATCCCTGTTGTGTAATTGTAGTCATGGTTGCGGAGTTTTGGCTACCTGTCCCAGGCCAGCAGACAGATGTCCACCATGCAGTCCTCTCAGATCCTGTCAAATGCTGTCAGCGACATGCAGCGCTTCTATGGCCTGGAGGTCACTGGAGAGATGGACGATGCCACAGTGACGTATGGATGGCACTGACAGCCAAAATTATACTCTTCTCCTAGTGTCTGAAGCTCTCCAGTTTGACTGTACAGCCTGATAGACTAAATTGATAATGATGCCAAGATAATCTAGGGTCATGATTACATTTATAGAGCATTTCTGAGCCAGATAAGAGTTGCACCTCCTGGTCTAGGAGTATGGAACCACTCTTTAGCCTTAAATTAACATCAATGTATCTAATCCTATCTGTGGTTATCAGGGCTCTTTTCAATGTTGTTTTTCCCTCTTCCCTTTAGGGCCATGAGAAGGCCTCGCTGTGGAGTCCCAGACAAATCTTTTGGGCAGACTGAGAACGGTATGAGGCGGAAACGATACACTCTCACTGACCAGAAGTGGGACAAGAACCATCTGACCTACAGGTGTGTGGTAGGTCTATGTATGCTGGGGGATTCTCAGAAATCCATTTTGGGAATCTCACCGATTTCCCCCTGACTGAACTGACGGCCGTGCGAAGCTTCAGTATTAACAATATCTCAAAGAGACCTGCATTGCCATATGTGTATAAACCACTGACAACACATACATCATGTATAATGACCCTCTCTATATATATATACTCAACAAAAAAAATAAACTCAACATGCAACAATTTCATAGATTTGACTGAGTTACAGTTCATATAAGGAAATCAGTCAATTGAAAGAAATTCATTAGGCCCTAATATATGGATTTCACATGACTGGGAATACAGATATGCATCTGTTGGTCACAGATACTTAATATAAGGTAGGGGTGTGGATCAGAAAACCAGTCCATATCTGGTGTGACCACCATTTGCCTCATACAGTGCGACATCTCCTTCGCATAGAGTTGATCAGGCCGTTGATTGTGGCCTGTGGAATGTTGTCCCACTCCTCTGTGCGAAGTTGCTGGATATTGGCGGGAACTGGAACGCGCTGCCGTACACATCAGTCTAGAGCATCACAAACATGCTCAATGGGTGACATGTCTGGTGAGTATACAGGCCGTTGAAGAGAGAAATAAGCTTCTTGTGCGTATGGGAAATGTCTGGGACCTTTTTTTCATCTCATGAAACATGGGGCCAACATTTTACATGTTGCACTTCTATATTTTTTTCAGTGTTGTATGTGTAAGTACTAAGAATATCTTGTCCTTTCCTCAACCCCCTCTCCCAGCATTATGAATACTACCCCAAAGGTGGGTGAGGAGCGGACACGAGAAGCCATCCGCAAGGCCTTTTTGGTGTGGGAGCATGTGACACCACTGAGCTTCGAAGAAATCGCCTTCCAAGACGTCACCAACAGCAGCCAGGACGCGCTAGATATCATGCTGTTGTTTGCCTCTGGTTTCCATGGAGACATGTCTCTGTTTGACGGCGAAGGGGGATCCCTGGCTCATGCCTACTACCCAGGGCCCGGGATGGGCGGAGACACACACTTTGACGCAGACGAACCGTGGACCCTTGACAACCATAATCCATCAGGTTAGATAGACACGTTGTCCCCTTTGCCCCCATTGGCTCCTCAGTCAGTCATTACACACAGACAAATGACCGTTACTATTTCCATGTCATTTGTTTCTAAATGAATTCCTTATTGATATCTTTTGATATTCATTTTCGTTCTCCTCTTCCCATCTTTCTCTCTCCTGCTCTCCATTCCTCCCTCCTCTGCTCCCAGGTATTGACCTATTCCTGGTTGCGGTGCATGAGCTGGGCCATGCTCTGGGCCTGGAGCACTCTGACAACCCCAGTGCCATCATGGCTCCCCTCTACCAGTACATGGACACAAAGACCTTCTCACTCCCGGACGATGACAGGAGTGGAATACAGAAGATATATGGTGAGGAGCCCTTCCTCAGGCCCCTCAGGCCCCTGCACGTGCACACACACACACATACACAATAGACCCCCTTCAATTGAGATTCTCCCTCACAGCATGCCATACATGCTTTTACAATGATCCTACTCTGTCCATGACTGAATAGAAGTCAGTGTGCCTTTGTGTGTTGTAGAACTAGTGAATGTTTGTATGTGCACTGCAGACACACTGAAGATAGTATTTAGGGATCCTTGTCGTAGTTCACACTGATAGTTCAACAGATACTTTGGGGTATTATTATTGGCCCTTTATCTTCCTCCTCAGAATCAGATGAACTGTTGTTAGCAGTTGCGCTAGTTAGCAACTTCCTTCAAACAGCACGCAGAGACACAAAAATGCTAACCCCCGAGTTCATCTGACTCTAGGGAAGTAGATACAGTCCTGAAGTATCCCTTTAATGGTTGTACGTCTTGTGTAAGTACTGTATGTCTGTTTTTCCTTTCTCTGTCACTGTGCAACCAGAAGGGCTTCCTTCCAAAAAGCTCCATGGGCTTCCTGCCACAGCACGGAGTGGAAAATTAGACTCTCGCTCGCTCTCTCTCTCTTTCTCTCTGTGTGTGTGTGTGTGCACGCGCGCTAATAAGCAACAGAGAGTGGGGGCGCAAGCAGGGATATGTGTTAGATTAATTAATTCAAACTAGTGGAATTTATAACGTCATCATCTTGGATTGTGCAGGGCCTCCAGACGATGCTCCCACTCAGGACCCCCCCACCACCACCAGTGATGACACCGCGCCTCACCAAGACCCCACCACCACTGCTCCTCCAGATCTAAACCCCACCACCCCCCCTTATAGTTCTCTCCAGACAGACTCCCCCAGCCCCACCTATGACCCTGACACCCCAGACCAACCAGAACCTGAACCAGATCCCACCGACGCACCTCACCTCCCTCCAATACCTGACCCAGAGCCCACCATCCCCTGGCCCGACCCTGTGCCGGTGACCCCCTACATCAGGAGAGATGAGCCTCGTCGCCCTGTGCAGCCAGATCACACCGCCCTGGACATCTGTGATGGGGACTTTGATACGGTCACCATGCTGCGAGGGGAGATGTTCGTCTTCAAGGTGACCCCCAGAGCTATTTTAAGAATACAGCGGGTTTTTAGTTTGTTTAGCTGTACTAATTCATACTTCATACTAATCTCCCAAAAGAGGATGAAGTTAGTCAATATGTTCTGATGGTGTCGTCTGTCCTTTCCAGGGTCGCTGGTTCTGGAGAGTTAGAAGGAACCATGTTCTGGACAACTACCCAATGCCCATTTCTGTCTTCTGGGTTGGACTACCTGATGATATAGACTCTGGCTATGAACGGCACGACGGGAAATTTGTCTTTTTCAAAGGTCTGTATTGTCCTTGAAGTTTCTTTTTTTGTAAAATTGTTGAAATCTACTTGGGGGCGTTCACTCTAGAAACACAGGGACCGAGATATCATCCTTCTCCACTGCATTCCTCATGTTTAAAACTACAGTCGGGAAGAGGCTCATGGGGTGCAGCTAGCAGCAGTGGAAAGCAGCTGGCAGGCCTGGATGGATTGCATCAGTCGCTGCTCCAGATGCTGATTTCCTAGGTTTCAGTCTGAGTAGAGAATAAGACTTGGAGGGGATAGAGTAGAGCAGGGGTACGGGCTGCACCATTTCTTCATGTGTTCGGACTCTTTTAACTTTCTGTGTGTTCTCGCACAAAGGACAGCCACGAGTTGCATCAGTAGTGTGTTTACAGCGGTTGAATGTGCTTTAGTGTTTTTAAGAGTGCTACATTTTTTTGGGGGCTCTGTTATAGTAAACTTTGTTTGTTGAATCTGAGATATTAACAAATCACTGGCATCAAATGTTGCAAATGAAACGTGTGCTTAACTTCTCTTTCCTCTCTTCTCACATCTTCCTCTTCTTGATGGTCCTCTGCCCTCTCTGTTCTCTACCCTCTCCTCTGTCCTCTGTCCTCTGTCCTTTACCCTCTCCTCTGTCCTCTACCCTCTCCTCTGTCCTCTGCCTTCTCCTCTGTCCTCTGTCCTCTGTCCTCTACCCTCTCCTCTGTCCTCTGTCCTCTACTCTGCCCTCTCCTCTGTCCTCTGCCCTCTACCCACTCCACTGTCCTCTGTCCTCTACCCTCTCATCTGTCCTCCACTCTCTCCCCTGTCCTCTACCCTCTCCTCTGTCCTCTCTTCTGTCCTCTCCTCTGTCCTCTACCCTCTCCTCTGTCCTCTCCTCTGTGCTCTACCCTCTCCTCTGTCCTCTCCTCTGTGCTCTACCCTCTCCTCTGTGCTCTGTCCTCTCCTCTATCCTCTCCTCTGTCCTTTACCCTCCCCTCTGTCCTCTACCCTCTCCTCTGTCCTCTACCCTCTCCTCTGTCCTCTACCCTCTCCTCTGTCCTCTACCCTCTCCTCTGTTCTCTACCCTCTCCTCTGTCCTCTACCCTCTCCTCTGTCCTCTCCTCTGTCCTCTACCCTCTCCTCTGTCCTCTCCTCTGGCCTCTACCCTCTCCTTCATCCTCTCCTCTGTTCTCTACACTCTCCTCTGTCCTCTCCTCTGTCCTCTACCCTCTCCTCTGTCCTCTACCCTCTCCTCTGTCCTCTGTCCTCTACCCTCTCATCTGCCCTCTACCCTCTCCTCCTCTCACTCTGTAGGGGACAGGTACTGGGTGTTCAGGGAGGCTGACGTGGTGCCTGGTTATCCCCAGCCCCTGGTAGAGTATGGTCAGGGCATCCCCTCAGACAGGATCGACACAGCCATCTGGTGGGAGCCCACCGGCTACACATACTTCTTCAGAGGAGACAGGTGACCACATGCCCCCGAATGCCTTGCCTTACTCTACCATATTCAATCTCCACTAGCTGACTGATGTAGTGTGGAATGATAAATCTAAAAGTGAAATGACATTCATTTAGTCAAGGGAAAGCCGTTTCAGCCCTGACTTTTGAGAGACAGAAAGACACAAGTTGCTTGCGGTAGTAATCATCAGCCCATTTAACTGCTATGTGTTAAATCATCTGTCTTGTCACCGTCCTTTCCTGCAGATACTGGCGTTTTGATGAAGAGTCCCGCACCGGTGACAGAGACTACCCTAAACCTGTCTCCAGGTGGGGCAAGGTCCCATCCTCTCCTAAAGGAGCCTTCCTCAGCGACGATGGCGGTGAGTGAGTCACTATAAGGGAAACTGTCCGTAAAAATGGAGATTCTGAGCTGAGAGGGGAAAGGGTTGGGACGCATGAGATCTTAGGTTTGGAGAGGTCGCCCATGCTTCACCCAGAAACCGAGTGCCTGGCAAAAGTATTCTAATGTAGATGTCTCAGAATCTATCCTAAAGTCCCACCCCAGCTAATGCTTTTCAAAGTGGTTTCCTGTAGTGAAAAAAAAAACTAATCTGACGACCCAAATGTCTCCCTGATAAGTCGTTTTTTATTTTATTTTTTTTCATCAAAATAGAAAGGTACTTGTGAAGGGGAATTAAAAACAGCCTCTAGTCCAATTGAAGCTTCACCGTACTGTAAATATTACTAGCACGGCTCGGCAATGACACTATCCTGTGAAGTGTGACGAACTTGTGTCATGATGAATAAATAAACAGTTGGATCAGAAGACGCAAAACCCCAAAAAGATTAACAATGGCTCAGACCTTTTAAAAAAATATATAATTTGAGAGAAAAAATAGCATGCTCACAGTAAATTCCCACAGTGCATTTCAACAGTTGCCTCAACCGTATTTTTGTCTTCCCCATACCGAACCAGCTTACACCTACTTCTACAAGGGCTCCAAGTACTGGCGGTTTGATAACCAGAAAATGAAAGGTGACCCAGGCTATCCTAGATCCATCCTTAAAGACTTTATGGGCTGTGAGGGAGCACCGGATGTGGACCCTGATACAGATGACACAGTAACGGGCCGCAAGTGGCCCACAGTCGACCAACCAAAACCACAACCACCAATTGGCTCCGACCCGGATGATGTGGACCGTGACACAGATACGGATTACACCAACGATGTGGATTATGAACCTGATGCAGAGGACAAAGAGGTGGATGTGGTGGTGAGGATGGCTGAGAACGAGGCCAAGGTTATGACCCTGATCATGGTGACCGTGCCCCTGGTCCTGGTGCTGTGCATCCTACTATTGGTCTATGCTATTATCAACACCCTGCAGAAGAAAGAGGCACCCAGACTTTTGGTCCATTGCAAACGATCCCTGCAAGAGTGGGTTTGATGTGCTCCGGAAATGGATTCACACACACACACACACACACACACACACACACACACACACACACACACACACACACACACACACACACACACACACACACACACACACACACACACACACACACACACACACACACACACACACACACACACACACACACACACACACACACGCACCATACACACACACACACACACACACACACACACACGCACCATACACAGGCACATACAGTACACACACAAACATTGCATACAAACGCAAGCACATAATCTCCCTATCGTTCCTCCTTTACCAGTTTATAACAGGCAATTTGCACTTTTAACACCCAGTGTTTTGATTTTTTAGTTGTTAGTTAGTTTGTACCCTGTTGTAGTTTTATGTGTTTAAGCCAAGGATATCCACGAATGTCCTTATAAAACAGAGCGGTGGTGCCTGTCTACAACCAGCAAAGGAATGTCTAACTGTTGTGTGTGCTGAAAAGACAAGACCACCACCTCCCACTGTGTCTTTCCTCTAGTCTACAACAGCCCGGACTTTATCCATAAAAGGGCGGATTTAGATATTGATATTCAGACCCCCTTGGGGTGAAATTAAATACAGGGGTTCAAAAAGTGGTATATCTCATTGTACACATATTTAGGAAGGCTGAAAGTCTGCTAGAACGGAGTCTGGTTGACATTACCCAGATGTTGCTGATTTAGTCGTTTTGGCTGCAGAGCCGGGGGAGGGGTTAGGATGCCTGCCAGCATTTCCTTTTCCTGAGTTAGAGTTATTTTCTCTTAGGAGGGGTGGGGGGTTGGGGGGGGGGCAAGGGGAGGGGCTGAGCGGAGCTACATTGGCATTGTGCCTCCTGACCTAGATTAGCGAGGCCCACTCCTATTTTTCAAAACGTATTTTACTGAGCGGTTTGGCTGGTGATGTCTTCCTGTGAGACTCCCCCTCCCCTGCCGCTATGTTTCACTGTAGACATTCTCCATCTGCAGTCTCTGTTTCGATCTGAGAATGTGCTCTATACCTAGGAGAGGCTTTAGTTCTAATCTGTGATGATGGTGTCACAGGGCTTTGTGATGAGGACTGTTGGAGTATTTACGTTGAACTTAAACCACAAATGATGTCTTACAACTCTTTGTTGCCATTTTGTTCTTTTCTTTTATTAAAATGTCCCTCTGTGTCCCTCTGTGTCCCTCTGTGGGACTTCTTCCTTCGTTGCCAACTCTTTGTGTGCCAACCTCCCTCATTCAAAAGCCACACATTTTTTTATACTACACCCAGGATGCAATTTTTTTTTTTTGCACAATAGACAGATGAAGACCATTAGTCCTAGAGGTTTTTCCTCAGCAAAGCCACTATGCACAAGTAAACAAAAAATGGTTGTATATGCTTCAGGTTTGTGGTCGGTTGTGAATCACCCGTGTTTTGTCATTTATTGTTTGTGTTTTGTATTAGTCGGGTTGTTGGAGAGGAACCAGTACTTTTAAAAACGTATTTTTTAAAAAACGTTTGAAAATTCGCACAACATTTTGTGTTGTGCTCTCTGTACATTAGCAGAGTTAAATGATGCATGCAGGACATGTAAATGTATGAAATGTATAAGGATTTCAAAATAAAACATGAGTCATGGCAAACAAGTCTTTGCGTGCAATTTGGGGTGAGCATGCTATTATGAGTAGGAACAGTTTCTCATTCTCTTTCATTGTATTTTCCACTGTATTCCAACAGCAGTTCATGTCTGTTTTTCTAAGCATGACCAAAAGAGGGAGTCTTTGTATCTACTATTGTCAATGAGTATCGCATGGAAAACTGACTGGACAGTATTATTTTGCTCTGAATTACTTCTCTACGCCACCGTGACATACTATAGATACAACCTCTGACGTCGAGTTACTTTAAACACAGCCTGATTTTAAAATGGAATAGCCTTAAATGGTTTAAAGTGTGCGCATGAGAGCACCTCACTGACGACATGCGCCACGGTGAATCGGGATTAGCTTCAATCGACCAGCTCAGACATTTCCGCCACCTTTCTCTTTCTGGATTCTACAGACTACCCATCTTTCTTACTTTCCCTCTGTCGTCTTCTCCATGCTGTCCTCCTACCCTGTCTCTAAGCAGTCCCTTTCTGGCGTGCTTGTTTCCTCTAATGGGACTGGCTAACGCTTACCTGTCGCCACTGCGTGTTGTCCAATCAGAATCGAGGACGGTATGGCACCACCACGTTCATTCTTCCTCCTGGCTTATCCCTCCTTATCTCTTTATGGGATCGCCTGCCTTTTGGCTGCTCAGCCCTATAGAACTCCACTAGAGACCGAGCCATAGAGCAGTGTTTGTCATCCTCTCCAACTGAGGACCCCCCCCCCAAAAAAAAAAAAAAAATTGTATTCTAACGCCACACATGCACACCTGATTCCACTAACCAAGGGCTTGATGGTTAGTTGAGTAGTTGAACCAGGTTAGCCTAGCCTGTGTGGGGATTATTATGATTATTTTTTAAGTGCAAACTTGGGGGTACTCGAAGACAGGGGTTCTAGGGGATCTGACAGACCCTACAAAAGAACCCTGCGGACGGGGCTTCTTCACTGATGTCTGCCGACAATACAAAACATCTGCGGATGCCTGAACAAGATGCAGCCTTTGGAGATTGCTGTGACCGATGTCCCCCCACCCCCACGTCATATATGTTCTAAATTGCTATGGGTTTAACCTGGATGCTCAATCCCCTGTTCGGCTGAGGCTGACGGTTCTCTCGCGCTACACCTGTGGCTTATCACACGGTAATCTTCCTGGACACACTATTCAGATATCAGGAAACCAATGGCCGTTCATTTGCCCAAGGCAAACCTACTGTAATGCCACGTGATGAGTGCATGTCCTATTTCCTAGAAGTAATTCAGTCCCTGATTGTACCTGACAGACACGGATCATAGGTAATGATCCCCTGGCGAGTGCCACAGGGTTTACACTGGCTACTACAAGGACACCTTTTTATAGCCCAAACTGTAACCACACACCACAACAAGAGTGACGTCTGTGCTATGTACATTTCACAATCGTGAGAAACAGTTATACTAGCAGCGAGCAGACAGACAGTTATAAGGCGAGAGATAGACACGTTCGGTACACAGTAGCTACAGTGTTAACCACTGAGTACCACTCCAAATGGCACTCCGCTGACAGTGACCCCCGTATTCGTGTTAAAGGTTCAAACGGTTTTTATTAACTCAAACAGCTACTTTTATTCAAACTTCTACAGTATAGAACCTTGTAAATTTGGACCTGGGTCTTTGGTTTACATATATGGCCTGAGGTTTTCATTATTCTCATTGCTAATCTCAGCAGGATAGTGCCGTCCTTCAGGTCCATAATCCCGTTAGGCGAGTCTCATCCTAATCCAGCCAGAACATCGCTGTCCGTCCTGGGCTCTTGTGTCCCTGGCAGGTATGCTGCTGCACCACTGAACATACAGGTACGATATGTTGCTACTACCTTTTTACCTAACCTCTGCACGTTGAGTAACTTGACTGGATTTACTAAGGGGTTTCTTGTCAAATGTGCTGGTGAGACATCAGCATTGTGGTGTGCTTCTATTGTAAAACAGATTGTGAGGCTTGTGTGTAGACATTCAGAGGTATATGTGAACATTTAAAAGTAGTCCTGGGTGGTGTTGAGCAAATTGATAATCCTTGCGACAGTTCATTGCCTTGCAATAGTTCACTTGAATATAGTTCATTTTGATGATGTGCGCGTGGCTGTTTGTTACAGAGCTGGTGGTATAGACCACTCCCAGTGCTACGGTCTGCAGGGACGAAGGTGGTACAGACCACTCCCAGTGCTATGGTCTGCAGGGACGAAGGTGGTACAGACCACTCCTAGTGCTATGGTCTGCAGGGACGAAGGTGGTACAGACCACTCCTAGTGCTACGGTCTGCAGGGACGAAGGTGGTACAGACCACTCCTAGTGCTATGGTCTGCAGGGACGAAGGTGGTACAGACCACTCCTAGTGCTACGGTCTGCAGGGGCGAATCCTCTACTTTTGCAGAGCACTTTAGGCTGCACTGCTGCAGTGTGTTCTGTGACTTTATAATGTAGTCACTTGCTGGCGCCTGCTTTGATGCAAAGAAATCAAAGGTGCACAGTTTGAGCTGTGATCCTCAGATTAGGCCAAATATCAAGTGGCAAGGGGATAATCTATCAGAGAAAGTCAGTCTGGGATTACATGGCCAGGATGCACAGGTTCTCTACAGGTATACTAGTGTGGCAGAGGCCATGTTTTGTTGGTGCGACAGAGTGGGTGCAACCTGATCTCACTTGGCCTGTACATGGGATGACATGTACAGTTAGAGAATACACTTTATTTTATTTGAATGTGATTATATTCAAGATAAAATAATGAAATTGTTGTTTTAGAGACCCACAAAAAGGCAGAACAGCCACACGTGTTGGTTTTTCAGCGTGTTCTCTAACAGTTGGATGAAATCCTTTTCCTGACTGTTGTTCCTGTCTTCCCTTCTGCGGTAACTCGCTTGTCCTCGAAAGCAGCTTGTCAGTAGTGTGTGATGAAGGTTATGCCTTGAAACGTGCTATTCTGTTTCCTCTTTAAACGTCAGGCTTTGCCAAACAATGTGGTTGGAGCTTCATAAGACCAAAACAGCAGAGCTTCTTTAATCACAGGCTCAAGTACTGGCAATTATTATCTTCAAGCAGGATGTGGAGAGCGATTATTGGCAATGCCAATACACAACAACGCAACAGCTGCCAGAAAAAGCCAAAGTCAAAGCTTCCACAAGATCCCACATGACATGACATTGCAAAAACAATTTCACGTGCATGAAAAATAGTTCACCAATGACTGTTATAATCAGCATGGTCTCTGAAGTGGCTAGATGAACCTTCAGGAGTTTCATGCTCCATTGCAGCATATGTGACATTCTGACTGTCTCTGAGGTACCGGACGACATAGAAACAAATCTGGTTTATTCATATTATGGGATGCTCACTTCAGCAGATTTTGCCCTAGTTACTGAGCTGTTGTCCTGGTATTTGCCTTTGTCACAGGATGTTTAACTGGGTGGTGAAAGTGGTTCCTCAGCCCCCTGACGCCCCTGGCTCTCTGGGACAGGAGACAGTCAATCCTACACCTGCATCACCAGTAAGAACACACTAATCACACCTGCATCACCAGTAAGAACACACTAATCACACCTGCATCACCAGTAAGAACACACTAATCACACCTGCATCACCAGTAAGAACACACTAATCACACTTGCATCACCAGTAAGAACACACTAATCACACCTGCATCACCAGTAAGAACACACTAATCACACCTGCATCACCAGTAAGAACACACTAATCACACCTGCATCACCAGTAAGAACACACTAATCACACCTGCTCACAAATCAACTCACCTGTATATCTGATCACCTCACATGATATTACCAAAAATATTTTAAAAATCACAAAACAATGTATATTATTTATGACTTGTCCTCTTCACATTACCTGATTGTCTCTCTCCATCTTTCTCTCCAAAAGCAAAAAGTGTCTAAAGGTGAAGTCAAGAAAGAAGGTGATGCTTCTGTTCTTCAAACAGTGTATCATAGCTTTGTAAAACAACGAAACAACCGTGAATACGTGTGTTTTATAAATGCCTATTCAATCTGTTAACCCTCTTCTTCACTTCTGTTTTATATACGTGAATCTCAACAGTCAATGTAAAACCAGCCAAACTGAAGGAAGAGGATATTTCAGAGGACAATGGGTATGTGTGTAAAATTTGACCTGTGAGCAGTCTGGTCTGCTTGCATACAGACTTTTTGCCATGATGGTGATGAAGGTGGCGGTGGTGATGATGATCTCTTTCTCTCTCTCAGTATTCAGAGTCAGAGTGGAGTGATGACCTGGCTCTCCAATGGCTTCACCAGTGCTCTGCCTCAACCAACAGGCAGCCCTAACCTCAGCAGATCCAACTCTGTATCCAGGGTGAATGTTAGACTGTACCAAACACTACCTGTATCAATCAACCAGTCTCTAATTGAATCACTGTAGGTCTTTTTAAGCTGTATAAAGGGTTAATATGTGATTCTATGTTTCTCTAATTCTATCCCTCCACTTTTTCCTTCCATCCATCAGTCACTGCAGGAGGTACAAAGAGAGGATGAAAGGTACAAAGAGAGGACTTTTTTTTAAGTGTTGGTTTTGTGAATTCCGTTGACAATTTTGTTGTTGTATATTACTTCAAAGTATGTTGAAATGTGGAAATATATCATCTTTTTCAAAAAAAGTTTGATAGCTCTATTAATTGACTGACGATCCCTACTTCCAACAGGAATGGGGTGATTAAGTGGATTGCAGAGGGACTGAGCAAGGTGGTGCCTCAGCCGGATGACAAGTACAGAGAGGATATTCGAGAGGAGGAGGAGGAGACAGAGGTGAGTTGACACTATCATGTCACTATGTCACAGTTTCTGTGGAAGTAGATTGTAGATGCATTTTTTCAGGAGAGCACGTGGTGCTCCAGGTCCACTGGCTCCAGGTCATCTATAAGTCTTTGCGAGGTAAAGCCCCGCCTTATCTCAGCTCAATGGTCACCTTAGCAACACTCACCCATAGCACACGCTCCATCAGGTATAGTTTACTGGTCATCCCCAAAGCCAACACTTACTTTGGCCGCCTTTCCTTCCAGTTCTCTGCTGACAATGACTGGAACGAGTTGCAAAAATCACTGAACCTGGAGACTTATATCTCCCTCTCTAACTTTAAGAATCAGCTGTCAGAGCAGCTTACCGATCACTGTACCTGTACACAACCAATCTGTAAATAGCCCACCCAACTACCTCATCCCCATATTGTTATTTTATCTTCTTGCTCTTTTGCACCCCAGTATCTCTACTTGCACATCATCATCTGCACATCTATCATTCCAGTGTTGATGCTAAATTGTAATTATTTTTCTTCTATGGTCTATTTATTGCCTCACCTCTCCACTCTTCTACATTTGCACACACTGTACATATATTTTTTTCAATTGTGTTATTGACTGTACGTTTGTTTACGTGTAACTCTGTGTTGTTATTTTTGTCACACTGCTTTGCTTTATCTTGGCCAGGTCACAGTTGTAAATGAGAACTTGTTCTCAGCTGTCCTACCTGGTTAAATAAAGGTGAAAAAACCAACAACCTTTTTTCCTAGATGAAACAAATTTAAAACATCATTTTTGTCAGGTTGCCCTCATAATAGCTTTGTAACAATATAATAACTTTTAAAACATAATTACTACATGCCTAGTAATGATGCTACATTAAAATCTTAGCTCCCCACGATAACGCAATATTCTCACTTAAAATCACTTTTGTAAAACAATTCTGCTCCCCCGCTTGATGAATATCCAGCGATGGTCAATAATGATGTAACAGGCTTTTGAATAACTCGCTTAATCAAAGCCAATGGTGTCACAGGGCTTTCGGAGAGCTGTGAGTGAGACGCGATAGCAACGTAATACCACGAGAGAGGTTTAGAAATGTAATAATCTGTTATGATATCCATGGTGTTAAGACGTTGCCGACTTCCTCTCACCATTATCTCATAAGTATCTACTCCATTTAACGGTTTCTTTTACAGTAGGCCTACTGTTAGTTTTAAAAGCATCGAGCCCTCTTAAAACGGAGTGGTCATGGCTTCCCAGGCTCTCCCAAGGTCCGCCTGCTGTAGTTTCAATTGTATTCTTGTTCAGCTTTCAGACATCAGCTTGGGGGGGGGCTGATTACTCATATATGACAACAAAAATAACAAAAATGCCATTTTGCAGGAGTTTCTTTTTATAATCCCCGTAACAAGTTTTTTTTTACTTTATGTTCCTTTATGTACTTAAGACGCATGAAGAGTATATCGCAGAGCCATGTGTAAGTAGAGCTAAATAACAGGCTGTATCTGGGCAGGACACCCATCTACCCCCTGAGTAGTCTGGGAGTAGTCTTACAATCAGTAGTCTGCAATCAATCCACCATAGCATTTGCTCAAAAAGCTTCACATGCGTTCAAACATTCACTTGAAGGATTCAAGGATAGAATAAAAAAATGGTGAAGTTCTGGACAAATGATATCAATGATTGATGAATTCTACTCCTTATCTTACAGACATGTGCAATAGGATACATTATGATAATAATGATTATGACACGAAAACATTGTTCTGAACATTTGAACAGCATTCTTTTGCACCTTCCTATAAATTGCACACAATTCACATATTCCAGATCCTGTGGTGAAAGAAAGTTTCAAATTCATGGGTACAGATATGGGTACAATCATATCGGTAGATTCCTAATTCCTTTAAAACATCACCCTGCCACACGTAACTGAACATCAGAGGAGCATTTGAAACTATTCTCATGTAATAACACACCATAACATGATCAAAACAGTATTGTGGTAAATATCCCATATAACCTTCATTGTAAAAATGAACATTTGTGACTCTGGCTTCTTTATTTTCAGGTTTATAACATGAAAGATGTGCCAGGTATATGTTTACATTTGTCACACAGCAATCCCATTTTTTTGTGTTGTAACTTCTTTGACTTATCATGGATGACTTATAACGAGTTATTATTGATGTGGTCTATTTTCTGTCTAGACGCAGAGCCCCTCCCACACATACCTGTGGTGGAGATCTTTTCAGACGATGAGGAAGAGGATCGGGTACCACAGTTCCCCCTCAAGTGAGTCACACAGAGACCCCCCCCACACCCCCTCCCACCTTGCCTTCCATCCTTACCTCACAGAACAGACACATCTCCACAGCCAAATCCACCTTTACTTGCTGACAAAGCTTGTCTTAATCCTAATCCTCTCCCACCCCCCTCTCTCTCTCTCTCTCTCTCTCTCTCTCTCTCTACCCCCTCTCCTTCTTCCTCTTCCTCCCTGTCTGTCTTGCGTTGCAGAGTGGTTAACTGGATTAAGAATGTTATTCCTCAGCCTGTGATGCTCCCTGCAGGTTACGTAGAGGCCCAGAGTAAGGCTCAGAGCAAGAGGTCATCTCTTGACAAAGGTACAGTCAGAGTTGAAATGTTTGAGGCCGGTTACCTGGACATACGCTGATTGTACAAACAGTAGGAACACCTTCCTAATATTGAGTTGCACCCCCTTTTGCACTCGGAACAGCCGCGATTCATTGGAGCATGGACTCTTCAAGGTGTCGAAAGCGTCCCACAGGGGATCCTGGCCAAAGTTGACTCCAATGTTTCCCTCAGTTGGGTCAAGTTGGCTGGATGTCCTTTGGGTGGTGGTTCATTCTTGATAAACACAGGAAACGCAGTGTTGCAGTTTATGACACACTCAAACCGGTGTGCCTGGCACCTACGGCCATACCCCATTTGCTCAAAGGTACTTCATTCTTTTGTCTGTCCCAATCACCCTCTGAATGGCACACGTACACAATCCATGTCTCAAGGCTTAAAAATCCTTCTTAAACCTGTCTACTCCCCTTCATCTACACGGATTGAAGTGGATTTAACAAGTGACATCAATAAGGGATCATAGCTTACAGTCTATGTCATGGAACGAGCAGGTGTTCCTAATGTTTTGTCCACTCAGTGTAGATTAAGCCTAGTCCTGGACTAAGAAGCATACCCAGTGGAGGATCTCAATTGAAATAACTTTCTAGTCCCAGACTAGGATTTATCTGTGTCCAGGAAACTGGTCTGTATAGTCTAAATCTACTAGCTGTACATCTACGCTACTGTTGTACACCTTTCTTCTCCTTTCCTCTCAGTTTTGTCGCCACCTCCTGAGTCTCTCAAAGGTGACGAGGACTCACAAAACTCCAAGTAAGTTTCACCCGAGAGCGCTATGCTACTCCTGTCACAATGTAGGCTCAGCTGTCTGTATGTGTCTGTTTGTAAGTTTCTGTGTTCCTTTTGGCCCGTTAGTAAGGTGTTTCTCTGTGTGTACAACAGTGTCGTGGGCTGGTTTGTGACGGGCCTCGGCCTCAAGATGCCACAGCCTGTCGCGAGATCAAGAGATGACGTTGAAGTTGTGCAGAATAGTAAGTGTTTATTTATTTATTTTTTATATATATTTTTTACATTTCTCTTCCCTTCAAACTGATGTCCCAGTTCAAAATAAAATCAGATCTTAAATCACATAATAGACTCACATTCTATCTCATTTATTTAATTGTATTTTTTACTATTTCTTCTATATTCCATAAAGTGTTAAAGAACCGAAGAGACCGTAACCCTCTCCTTCTGTTGGTCTGTTTCAGACAGATCCTAACTCAGTCCATCTTCTTTTGGTCTGTTTCAGACAGAGCCTAACTCAGTCCATCTTCTGTTGGTCCGTTTCAGAGAGATCCTAACTCAGTCCATCTTCTGTTGGTCTGTTTTAGACAGAGCCTAACTCAGTCCATCTTATTTTGGTCCGTTTCAGACAGAGCCTAACTCAGTCCATCTTCTGTTGGTCCGTTTCAGACAGATCCTAACTCAGTCCATCTTCTGTTGGTCTGTTTCAGACAGATCCTAACTCAGTCCATCTTCTTTTGGTCCGTTTCAGACAGAGCCTAACTCAGTCCATCTTCTGTTGGTCCGTTTCAGACAGATCCTAACTCAGTCCATCTTCTGTTGGTCTGTTTCAGACAGATCCTAACAGTCCATCTTCTTTTGGTCCGTTTCAGACAGAGCCTAACTCAGTCCATCTTCTGTTGGTCTGTTTCAGACAGATCCTAACTCAGTCCATCTTCTGTTGGTCTGTTTCAGACAGATCCTAACTCAGTCCATCTTCTTTTGGTCCGTTTCAGACAGATCCTAACTCAGTCCATCTTCTTTTGTCCGTTTCAGACAGATCCTAACTCAGTCCATCTTCTGTTGGTCTGTTTCAGACAGAGCCTAACTCAGTCCATCTTCTGTTGGTCCGTTTCAGACAGATCCTAACTCAGTCCATCTTCTGTTGGTCCGTTTTAGACAGAGCCTAACTCAGTCCATCTTCTGTTGGTCCGTTTTAGACAGAGCCTAACTCAGTCCATCTTCTGTTGGACCGTTTTAGACAGAGCCTAACTCAGTCCATCTTCTGTTGGTCCGTTTTAGACAGAGCCTAACTCAGTCCATCTTCTGTTGGTCTGTTTCAGACAGATCCTAACTCAGTCCATCTTCTGTTGGTCTGTTTCAGACAGATCCTAACTCAGTCCATCTTCTGTTGGTCTGTTTCAGACAGAGCCTAACTCAGTCCATCTTCTGTTGGTCTGTTTCAGACAGAGCCTAACTCAGTCCATCTTCTGTTGGTCTGTTTCAGACAGATCCTAACTCAGTCCATCTTCTGTTGGTCCGTTTTAGACAGAGCCTAACTCAGTCCATCTTCTGTTGGTCTGTTTCAGACAGAGCCTAACTCAGTCCATCTTCTGTTGGTCCGTTTTAGACAGATCCTAACTCAGTCCATCTTCTGTTGGTCTGTTTCAGACAGATCCTAACTCAGTCCATCTTCTGTTGGTCTGTTTCAGACAGAGCCTAACTCAGTCCATCTTCTGTTGGTCTGTTTCAGACAGATCCTAACTCAGTCCATCTTCTGTTGGTCTGTTTCAGACAGATCCTAACTCAGTCCATCTTCTGTTGGTCTGTTTCAGACAGAGCCTAACTCAGTCCATCTTCTGTTGGTCTGTTTCAGACAGAGCCTAACTCAGTCCATCTTCTGTTGGTCTGTTTCAGACAGATCCTAACTCAGTCCATCTTCTGTTGGTCCGTTTTAGACAGATCCTAACTCAGTCCATCTTCTGTTGGTCCGTTTTAGACAGATCCTAACTCAGTCCATCTTCTGTTGGTCTGTTTCAGACAGATCCTAACAGTCCATCTTCTGTTGGTCCGTTTCAGACAGAGCCTAACTCAGTCCATCTTCTGTTGGTCCATTTAGACAGAGCCTAACTCAGTCCATCTTCTGTTGGTCCGTTTCAGACAGAGCCTAACTCAGTCCATCTTCTGTTGGTCCGTTTCAGACAGAGCCTAACTCAGTCCATCTTCTGTTGGTCCGTTTCAGACAGATCCTAACTCAGTCCATCTTCTGTTGGTCTGTTTCAGACAGATCCTAACAGTCCATCTTCTTTTGGTCCGTTTCAGACAGAGCCTAACTCAGTCCATCTTCTGTTGGTCTGTTTCAGACAGATCCTAACTCAGTCCATCTTCTGTTGGTCTGTTTCAGACAGATCCTAGAAGTGCTCTTTTCATCAGTCCACTCAGTCCATCTTCTTTTGGTCCGTTTCAGACAGATCCTAACTCAGTCCATCTTCTTTTGGTCCGTTTCAGACAGATCCTAACTCAGTCCATCTTCTGTTGGTCTGTTTCAGACAGAGCCTAACTCAGTCCATCTTCTGTTGGTCCGTTTCAGACAGATCCTAACTCAGTCCATCTTCTGTTGGTCCGTTTTAGACAGAGCCTAACTCAGTCCATCTTCTGTTGGTCCGTTTTAGACAGAGCCTAACTCAGTCCATCTTCTGTTGGACCGTTTTAGACAGAGCCTAACTCAGTCCATCTTCTGTTGGTCCGTTTTAGACAGAGCCTAACTCAGTCCATCTTCTGTTGGTCTGTTTCAGACAGATCCTAACTCAGTCCATCTTCTGTTGGTCTGTTTCAGACAGATCCTAACTCAGTCCATCTTCTGTTGGTCTGTTTCAGACAGAGCCTAACTCAGTCCATCTTCTGTTGGTCTGTTTCAGACAGAGCCTAACTCAGTCCATCTTCTGTTGGTCCGTTTTAGACAGAGTGTGGACATTTATACAGCTCAACTGATCAACCCGGTAGCTGTGAGACATTGCTTGAAAAGAAATTGAACTCCCCTTTCTTTATGGATTTCAGATATTTTTGTTTGATTTGAAATGTATTTAGTCAGTGTATGTCAGTTTATTAACATGAACTGTTTTGTCTGTTGATGTCAGTTATTCAACTCTTGTCGATATGTAGCAAGAAATGGTGTCTTGTCTTCATTGAAGTAATCTCGGCAACAATTTGGATACATTAAGGGATTATATTAGAAAATGCGTACAGACACATAGAGCTATCAGACAACATTGATACTCATAGTTTTTGTACATGAAAGAGACCATATTAAGCTGCCATTTTGTATGGCATGCTTGTGGCATAATTTCACATACAAAATTTAAGCTACGAGAGATTATTTTATGACACTAAAAAAGCGCACACACACAAAAAACCCGACATGTTTTGCCCTTGTGACCTATTCTCATCGCCTTGAACTATGTGGCCTAAAGTTGTAATGTTATTTATTTTGATTTGATTGAATTGACTTTTAGTGAAATCCACCAGAGACGATTTGACAAACACAGTCAAGGCAATTAAGGTATTATAAAATAGATTATAAATGATGACATAACAGTATGGCTGACAGTATAAAAACATGTGAAATATATTTTTTTTAAGAATACAGATGTCATATGAAATATTATGTGTCATTTTAAGAGATTGATGATATGAAATTCAACAAAACATTTTGCACAGTATTCCTTTGGGCGTAATGCGTTTAAATGGAATATAAAATAAGAGCATGTCATATTTTAATTGTGGGTTTCAAATATTTCCCTCCAACCCAATTGATTCTTCACATTAACATGTTGACTCTGGGTGCCATGTCATGTCCAGACAAAGACAGTGACCTACTGTGTGGCTGCTTGTCCCACAGTCTCTAAACAACCCAAAGCAGTGGATCTGGTTCTGGAGGAAGTAGTAGAAGCAGACTTGAAGGATCTGAATCAGGAAGTGCCATCCAAGGCTATACAGTCAGAACCACCACAGCCTTCTAAGCCCGCACAGATGACACAGCCAACACAGACGACGCAGTCACAGCCGTCACAACCAAAACAACCAGTGAAACCAGAAGAGCCTGAACAGACTCTTCCAAATGTGCCAGAGTCTACAACACCATCGCTGGAGGATGCTGAGACTCAGACGGGCAGGTGGACTCCCTTCATAGAGAGCATCAAGAGAGAGGCTGAGGGCGTAGCTATGGCTACCATGGAGGAACGGTAAGGAAGGAGTCAGACAAGATCAAAGATTTATGTAGAATATCACAGCAGCCTACACACAGTCACTAATTCACACATTCAGTCGGGTTATGGTGATCCAACCAAAGTTGCATATCTTATCATAGGGTTAACCAGATAGTTTTTTCCCCCAGTCTGATGGACTAATACAATTAGCTCAATAAAGTTAACTTGGGTGCTACACATGACATACTAGTGATATCACAGAACGTGCACATCTCTGCAGGATGACCCAGGAGCGCGTGGATTTGGTTCGAATGGCAGAGGAGGTGGCCAGACACACAGCTGAGACAGCCATCAGGCAGATGCAAGAGGCACAATCAATCAAGCTTTCCATTCACAGCCAGGAAGCCATTCTGGAAGAAGACGAGGACCCAGAGTAAGTTGTCACTCAGGCCTCAACGTCCTCAGGGTCCACTGCCTACTCCAGAGAGAATGTATAGGCTAGATCCAACCACCTACTCCCCTAGACTTAAATCGAAGTAAATGTAACATTTATTGGGGTCCTGGTTTGAGACAACTGGCCGTAAACGTGTGAAGTCCCTATATGCCTGTACACGTATGTGAGGGGAGGTAGGGCTGTGTTTGTCTTATCTGTGTCCATGTCATGCCCTGAACAGGTTACACATGCTACGGGAGGAGGAGAGTGAGGTGGAGCACACTAAGAATAAGATGACAGAGTAAGATATACCTACTCATACACTCCTAGAAAAAAAAGGTGCTATCTAGAACCTAAAAGGGTTCTTTAGCTGTCCTCATAGGATAACCCTTTGAAGAAGCCTTTTCAGGGTTCTACATGGGACCCCAAAAGGTTCTACCTGGAACCAAAAAGGGTTCTCATATGGGGACAGCCGAAGAACCCTTTTGGAACCTTTTTTTCTAAGCGTGTAGAATAAGATGGTTTAAAACCGGAACAAAGAGAGCGGAATATGTCCATAAAGGTTCTACATTCCCTTTGTGAAATTCACTAGCTGCCTCAATGCTTCTCAGCGTGAAAAACAACAACAGTAGGCTATGTGTTTGGACTGTAAATTGGTAACTTATTACACCAATGTAAAGCATTTTCATCTGCAGGACCTGAGAAAGTGCTGTGTGTCATATTATATAGGTATTTGCTAGGGCAGAAACCAAAACGTGCACAGGGGGGCTCATGACCCCGTTAGGGAAACCCTGCCATAATTCACTGCAAACTAGCTAATCAACAACAATTTGTGTAATCACATTCACATCGAGCATTTCTTGTCCAGGCTCGTTCCAAATCTCTCGCGGATGCCCGCTTAGCGTAATTTGTATCCTCCTCCTCATATAAAAACCACATCGCTTCCCTTGGCAAAATGGTCCCCTCTCGACGGTTGCCTTAGTAACAGAGCGCACTTCCTATTTTTTCCGCTTTGACGCGGGTGAAGGATGGCGCAGGTTTTGTCTCGAGTTGAATCCATTGAGGGAGACGATTCTCTCTCTATTTCAACATTTTTAAACCCAGCAGAACATTTGCAGACTTGACAACGTATTCGTTCATGTCGCAAAGATGCGTCTTAGGAGGGATACTATTACATAATGCACTTCGAAATATCTTGAGTGTCCAAGTGAGTACTGTAATTAGCCTGTCAAGGATGCCTTGTCCATATTATGCGAAATGTTTTTGACCCAGATGTAACACTTATGTACCTGTTGCTAACCGTTTACTGGCAAGAAACTAAATGTCTGAAAATATGTTTTGTTTATTCCAAACTGTACACTTATTTCTTCTAGTGAATTATCTTGATTGGCTACTGAACTGGTTGCTAGGTTGATTACATAATGCAGGGTATTAGTAGGCTGGCATTAGCAAGTGAGCTGTTTTGTTGTTGCTCTACCTATGCATATGGTGTCAGGTGGTTATAGGGGGGAGGCATTATGATCATCAGGGAGAAACATTCTGTTGTGTTCATATCACTGTGTGCATATTTCTCTAATGTAGCCCTAACTGCCCATGTACTGTAGGTGCCAGGTGTGTCCTGCTAAGGAGCAACCAGTGGATGCAGCAAAGAGTGCCGCTCAGTCAGAGCGCGACTTTGCATCACCCGACGTTGAACCAGAGCCCCAGGAAGAGCTAGAGTCCCAGAGGGCCTCTCCATCCCCTCCTCCCAGCCCAGAACCAGATCCAGTCAAGAGAGCAGAGCCTGAACCTAAACCAAAGGCCCAGGATGCCAAAGTAGCACCTGAACCGGTGACCCAACAGCCACAGAAAGCAGAGGGGGCAGAGGACGGAACCGCACCTGACACCACTACCAAGGTAAAGTCACAGCAATGGTTTCTCCTGAGGCCTGTGGTGCCTGTCAGTAAATGCTATTCCCTGCTGTTGTTCAGTCACTCATGGCTGTTCCTGTTCCTCTTTTCTGCTTACTCTCTCTGCAGGAGGAGGGGGAGACTGCAGAGGAGGGTGGCTGTGGTGGTAAGTATTTGTTCATTACAATACGGTTGTGTTTATGTTTGTAAGGGAATATTGTAATTTAATGTGTTTCTTGGTTTGAAAGTCGCTAGTCCCATGATGGACCTGACCAATCCATTATCTGCGGAGAATGCATTGACCACCACGTGTGTGTGTGTGCGTATGTGTGCGTGCGTGTTTTGCGTGCATTCATGATCTCTCACAGTGTAGGGATTCATATTTTCCCGAAACTCTACCAAGCTTCAATACCGGGAATAATTCATATTTATCCAGAGCGTCCCGGGAATTACAGCAAAGTGCCTATTTAAAGTGTTTAAAACCAAGATATGGTCACTATGCCAGGGTTCTCCCGAAATAACAGTGGCTCAGTGCCACTTTTTTGGCTTGGCTGCACCACTATGTAAAGATTTCAGAGTAAATTAAACTGATATTTAGAAATGATAGAGTAACTATCTTTGACCAAAATTGCTAGAAAACCTCCTTCAACGAATGAGATATCTCCTATATTTGGCAAAATCAAGTTGATAATTATACAGATAGCAGATCAGTGTTATGCAGGTGAATGAGGACCCAAAAGCGACTTGGCGAAAACAGAGTCTTTATTCCAGTAAAGGAAATAGGCAATACTCCTAGACAAATCAGAGCAGAAAACAAAACATAAAGAACTAATTCCACTCGTAGTGACGAGGACAGACTGGAGACTCGACCATAAACTGTAGGTTGCCTCGGGAAGGCACCGACCGTAGCAGACTCAGACACCTGCTCACACGCAGCATCTGAGGGAAACAAGACACGACAGGGCGAGACAAAGACACAGCACGGCGAACAATATACAAGGATCCGACAGGACAGAAACGGAAGACAAGGGGAGAAATAGGGACTCTAATCAGAGGGCAAGATACGGAACAGGTGTGAAAAGATTAGATGATTGAGTAGGGGAATAGGAACAGCTGGGAGCAGGGACGGAACGATAGAGAGAAGAGAGAGAGGAAGGGAGAGAGAAAAAAGGGAACGAACCTAATAAGACCAGCAGGGGGAAAACGAACAGAAGGGAAAGCAAAATGACAAGACAATATAAGACAAAACATGACAGTACCCCCCCACTCACCGAGCGCCTCCTGGCGCACTCGAGGAGGAACACTGGCGGCAACGGAGGAAATCATAGATCACAAACGGTCCAGCACGTCCCGAGAAAGAACCCAACTCCTCTCCTCAGGACCGTAACGGAAAACGATAAAAGGGGAAACTAGGGTACTACTCTAAAAAAAAAATGAGACACGGGTAGAGAACTGAAAGCTTTAGAGCAAACAGGACCAAACAGGCCAGGAGAGTAACAACTAGGGACAGACTGAGACACAGCAAGGGCAGGAACAAGAACAGGAGAGATGCGGTGGCAGGGAACAGACTGAGACCCAGCAAGACCAGGAGCAGAAGCAGAAAAAAAATTACCAGACTTCTTCTGCGCGCAGTCCGAACACGCAGCCACGAAACGGCGCGTGTCACGCTCCTGAGTAGGCCACCAAAACCGCTGGCGAATAGAAGCAAGCGTACCCCGAACGCCGGGGTGGCCAGCTAACTTGGCAGAGTGCGCCCACTGAAGAACAGCCAGACGAGTAGAGACAGGAACGAAAAGAAGGTTACTAGGACAAGCGCGCGGCGACGGAGTGTGAGTGAGTGCTTGCTTAACCTGTCTCTCAATACCCCAGACAGTCAACCCGACAACACGCCCAACAGGAAGGATCCCCTCGGGATCGGTAAAAGCCACAGAAGAACTAAAGAGACGGGATAAAGCATGAGGCTTGGTGTTCTTAGTACCCGGGCAATAAGAAATAACGAACTTGAAACGAGCGAAAAACAATGCCCAACGAGCATGACGCGCATTCAGTCGTTTGGCAGAACGGATGTACTCAAGGTTCCTTTGGTCAGTCCAAACGACAAAAGGAACGGTCGCCCCTCCAACCACTGTCGCCATTTGCCTAGGGCTAAACGGATGGCGAGCAGTTCGCGGTTAGCCACATCATAGTTACGTTCCGACGGTGACAGGCGATGAGAAAAATACGCACAAGGGTGGACCCCATCGTCAGTATCGGAGCGCTGGGACAGAATGGCTCCCACGCCCACCCCCGACGCGTCAACCTCAACAATAAACTGTTTAGTGACGTCAGGTGCAACAAGGATAGGAGCGGATGCAAAACGCTTCTTGAGGAGATCAGAACAACAATCATACGACCGGTGAGGAGGAAGGGAGTTGGCTCTGGACCGACTGAAGACCGAGCGCAGATCATGATATTCCTCCGGCACTCCTGTCAAATCACCAGGTTCCTCCTGAGAAGAGGGGACAGAAGAAACAGGAGGGATAGCAGACATTAAACACTTCACATGACAAGAAACGTTCCAGGATAGGATAGAATTACTAGACCAATCAAAAGAAGGATTATGACACACTAGCCAGGGATGACCCAAAACAACAGGTGTAAAAGGTGAACAAAAATCAAAAAAGAAATGGTCTCACTATGGTTACCAGATACAGTGAGGGTTAAAGGTAGTGTTTCACATAATATACTGGGGAGAGGACTACCATCCAAGGCAAACATGACCGTGGGCTCCCTAACTGTCTGAGAGGAATGTCATGTTCCCGAGCCCAGGCTTCGTCCATAAAACAGCCCTCCGCCCCAGAGTCTATTAATGCACTGCAGGAAGCTGCCGATCCGGTCCAGCGTAGATGGACCGGTAAGGTAGTACAGGTACTTGACGGAGAGGACCGTCTAGTAGCGCTTATCAGTCGCCCTCCGCTTACTGATGAGCTCTGGCCTTTAACTGGACATGAAATGACAAAATGACCAGCGGAACCGCAATAGAGACAGAGGCGGTTGGTGATTCTCCGTTCCCTCTCCTTAGTCGAAATGCGAATACCCCCAGCTGCATGGGCTCAACGCCAGAGTCAGTGGGGAAAGATGGTAGTGTCGGAGAGAGGGGAGACACAGTTAACGCGAGCTCTCTTCTATGAGCTCGGTGATGAAGATCTACCCGTCGTTCAATGCGAATAGCGAGTTCAATCAAAGAATCCACGCTGGATGGAACCTCCCGAGAGAGAATCTCATCCTTAACCTTAGCGTGGAGTCCCTCCAGAAAACGAGCGAGCAACGCCGGCTCGTTCCAGTTACTGGAGGCAGCAAGAGTGCGAAACTCTATAGAGTAATCCGTTATGGATCGATTACCTTGACATAGGGAAGACAGGGACCAGGAAGCTTTCCCAAAAACTGAACGATCAAAAACCCTTATCATCTCCTCTTTAAAGTTCAGATAATCGTTAGTACACTCAGCGCTTGCCTCCCAGATAGCTGTGCCCCACTGCCGAGCCCGACCAGTAAGGAGTGATATGACGTAGGCAATCCGAGCTCTCTCTCTTGAGTATGTGTTGGGTTGGAGAGAGAACACTATATCACACTGGGTGAGAAAGGAGCGGCACTCAGTGGGCTGCCCAGAATAACATGGTGGGTTATTAACCCTAGGTTCCGGAGGCTCGGAAGACCCAGAAGTAGCTGGTGGCACGAGACGAAGACTCTGATACTGTCCTGAGAGGTCGGAGACCTGAGCGGCCAGGGTCTCAACGGCATGCCGAGCAGCAGACAATTCCTGCTCGTGTCTGCCGAGCATCGCTCCCTGGAACTCGAGAGTAGAGTAGAGAGAATCCATAGTCGCTGGGTCCATTCTTGGTCGGATCCTTCTGTTATGCAGGTGAATGAGGACCCAAAAGCGACTTGGCGAAAACAGAGTCTTTATTCCAGTAAAGGAAATAGGCAATACTCCTAGACAAATCAGAGCAGAAAACAAAACATAAAGAACTAATTCCACTCGTAGTGACGAGGACAGACTGGAGACTCGACCATAAACTGTAGGTTGCCTCGGGAAGGCACCGACCGTAGCAGACTCAGACACCTGCTCACACGCAGCATCTGAGGGAAACAAGACACGACAGGGCGAAACAAAGACACAGCACGGCGAACAATATACAAGGATCCGACAGGACAGAAACGGAAGACAAGGGGAGAAATAGGGACTCTAATCAGAGGGCAAGATACGGAACAGGTGTGAAAAGATTAGATGATTGAGTAGGGGAATAGGAACAGCTGGGAGCAGGGACGGAACGATAGAGAGAAGAGAGAGAGGAAGGGAGAGAGAAAAAAGGGAACGAACCTAATAAGACCAGCAGGGGGAAAACGAACAGAAGGGAAAGCAAAATGACAAGACAATATAAGACAAAACATGACAATCAGCTCATGGATAACGGGGAGATGAAGAGTGGAAACTGTTTAAATATCATTATACAACAGGTGGGTCTAATCCTGAGTGCTGATTGGTTAAAAGTGCATTCCAGACGGTGTCTATTCCACAAGTTACCATTAGCTAAATCTATGAGTTAAAATGCCTATTTACTCTGTTCCATCTGACTGCGCAATCCACTGTCTCATCAGCCCAGGCATGGAAGTTATAAACTTGATCTCCACTATAAAAAGCATCGAGACATTATCTCATATTTATTTTCGACTAAGATTTAGTTTTCAACAGAGGAGATTTGTATAAACCTTGCTGTCAGTCTCTCTGATATTTGCGACATCGTTTCAATATTCAAAGTGGATCTCCAACTGTCCGATAGTAATGAACAAGTAGGGGTCGGGAGTCGGGACGAGAGAGAGAGAGGCGGGCGAAATCATGAATAAGCCTATACAAAGAAATGTCAATTGAAAAAAAGTAGTTTAAAAAAACAGATAAAACAACACCTTACCGCACAAAGGGGACTGTGAAGAGACACAGCCATTTTATATATCTTGAATTGAAATGTGCACTGTACTATGTATTAGACCTAGATATTGTGTGTATGTACTGATATGTATATTTCTGATATGTATATAACCATCTGACCATGGTCAGCTGACATGAAAGTAGAGCTCTTTGTCCACGCACACCAGTGGTGGGTTTTGCGCCGAAAGAAAGATGCATATGCAGAAAATAACCTTTGATGTTATGGAGCTATTTCGCTTCCACTGGTCCTGGCGCCCTTGTTAAGGTCAAGTTTACCCAGTAACAGGACATTCTAGACAAACATCTGGTTGCCAGTTTTTGTATTATTTATTTTTTAAATATAAATAAGGTTGACAATAATTATGGGCCTGACTGTTTATATATATTTTTTGAGGAGGGGGTCGGGGGCCCCGTAGCGGCCGGGCCCTAAGTGACCGCTTATGTGGATTTTTCCCAGGGCCGGCCCTAATTAGGATGAGTGTTGTCTAGTGCTGCCTGACTGATGGTATTGTGCTCTCCTCCCAGTCCCTGCCAGCTGTGATGCAGTAAAGAGCTGTCTCATGCGTGTTCCCCACGCGCCTGCATGCCTCGACAGCTTCAACAACCTGCTGAAAGAGCACAACATCACCCCTCCTAAACTTCCCCCCATGCCCCAGCTCCCCACCAAACTCTCCCAGTTCACCTCCCAGGTCACCCAGCTAGTGCCCTCTCTCCCCCCAGAACTCGCCCAAGAGCTCTCCCAGTACACTCGGCCATTCACCCAAATGTCCCAGCGTGTTTCCCAACTGCCACAACAGATCTCTCAACTGCCCCAAATGATGTCCCAACTGCCCCAGCAGCTCCAAGTTCAAATAACTCAGGAGTTACCCGGTCTACCCACCAACCTAACCCAGCAGTTATCGAACTTACCCCAAACCCTGGCCAATATCCCCAGCCAGATATACAACATACCTCAGCGAGCGGGACAATCCTACGCCAACGTGCAGAACCGCCTGAACAGCCTTATGCCTCAGGATGCCTAAGCAGCAGCAGAATCTTGACCTGGAGATGGACCACCTGATCCGCCAGGTCCCCCTCCACCACCGCCCCCCGACCCGCACCCCCTCCCCGTCCTCCCCCAATAGTACCCTGGAGATGCCCAACGTGCCCTCCTACCCCCAACTGCCCCCCATCAGCCTGTCCAGGCAGCTGTCAGGGCTTTCCAACCCCGCCTTCCACATCGAGGACGACCCCACGTCCGCTCGGTCCTCAGGTGATTCAGCGGCAGCCCATAGACGTCCCGCTCTGGCATGCTGCCACGTTCAGTGCTGTGCCGTGCTTAGATCTGCTGGGCTATGTTGTGTTGTCGTCCGTTGTTGACACTAGCACTGCATTCGTTGTTGTTGTTGTTTGGATCCTGTGGTTCCAGGAAGCTCTTGCTTTAAATGGTCTACTCT